>NC_087394.1:17883711-17911211 GCF_031307605.1 Tribolium castaneum | reverse complement strand
CAACAAGAAATTTCACGTCAAAGAAACTGAAAACTTCGTATCCATGCATAAATATCGAATTACGTATCAGTTTAAGCAAATACAGCTTATTTTAAACGATTCCTTGCTATAAACAAGAAAAATTTTATCAAGCATATTGAAAACGTCTTATTCTCGAAAATAAGAGCAAATTATGTATCAGTTTTAACAAAAGCGGATTACTCTGTTTGATTCTATGCTTAGAGTAGAGTAAACTACTATAAAACGTAATGAAAACTCTATATTCAAGCTCAAAAGAACAAATTACGTTATAGTTTTGGCAAAAAAAAATATTTCGGACGATTACATACTTCGAAGTAAGCAAACTTTAATTGAACAAGTGCAAAAGCTAATACTTTGCTTTAAAATAACGATTTATGTGGTAATATGGTATTTTGCATCTGTCCTATAAAAGTTTACTCGTTTCGCTCCATTGAATCATTCGAAAGAAATTATTTTGACACAACAACAACGAAAATAATTTGTTTTTGTTTAAACTGTAACATAAATCGCTTTTATAAAACGAACTAAGACGTTTGGCATCTGTTTATTAAAAGTTTTCTCGTTTGGGGGCATAAAATCGTTTGAATTTATCAGTTCTGGTCAAAACTATAACGTAAATTATTTCTTTGTATCACTTTAAAGACTTGCGTTATAGTCTTGACGAGAACTGTTAATTTCAAACGATTCTATGCTTTGAAACCAGTATACTTTCACTGAACAGAGGCAAAACGTCTGATTTCGCCTTTAAAAAACGATGTATGTCACAGTTTGGATTAAAACCAATGATTTTCGTTTATTCATTGTTACAAACAAGAAACCTTACATCAAAGAATCTGAAAACCTCTTATTCAGGCCCAGAAAATCAAATTACGTTTCAGTCTAGACACAAATTGCTTATTTTAGACGATTCTTTCTTTTGAACACGAAAACTTACATTAAAAAGATTAAAAACGTCTTATTCTGGCTCAAAACTGCAAATTATGTATTACTTTGGATAAAAGCAGTTTATCCTGATTACTCCTTTGCTTAGAATAGAGCAAACTTGTATAAAACTTAATGAAAACTTTAAATTTCGTCTCAAAGAAATAATTTACGTTATAGTTTTGACCAGAACTGTTAATTTCAAACGATTTTATGCCCCCAAACGAGAAAACTTTCACTAAACAAATGCCAAACGTCTTAGTTCGTTTTATAAAAGCGACTTATGTAACAGTTTAAACAAAAACAAATTATTTTCGCTGTTGTTGTGTTAAAATAATTTATTTCGAATGATTCAATGGAGCGAAACGAGTAAACTTTTATAGGACAGATGCAAAATACCATATTACCACATAAATCGTTATTTTAAAGCAAAGTATTAGCTTTTGCACTTGTTCAATTAATGTTTGCTTACTTCGAAGTATGTAATCGTCCGAAATATTTTTTTTTGCCAAAACTATAACGTAATTTGTTCTTTTGAGCTTGAATATAGAGTTTTAATTACGTTTTATAGTAGTTTACTCTACTCTAAGCATAGAATCAAACAGAGTAATCCGCTTTTGTTAAAACTGATACATAATTTGCTCTTATTTTCGAGAATAAGACGTTTTCAATATGCTTGATAAAATTTTTCTTGTTTATAGCAAGGAATCGTTTAAAATAAGCTGTATTTGCTTAAACTGATACGTAATTCGATATTTATGCATGGATACGAAGTTTTCAGTTTCTTTGACGTGAAATTTCTTGTTGCAAAAGGTAATACTTTGCTTTAAAACAACGCTTTATATGGTAATATGTGGTTTTGCATCTGCCCCATAAAAGTTCATTAGTTTCGAATCATAAATTCGTTTGAAATAAACAGTGCTGGTCAAAACTATAATGTGAATTATTTCTTTGAGACGAAATTTAAAGTTTTCATTAAGTTTTATACAAGTTTACTCTATTCTAAGTAAAGGAGTAATCAGGATAAATTGCTTTTATCTAGAGTAATATATAATTTGCAGTTTTCAGCCAGAATAAGACGTTTTTAATCTTTTTAATGTAAGTTTTCGTGTTCAAGACAAAAGATCGTCTAAAATAAGCAGTTTTTGTCCAGACTGAAACGTAATTCGAATTTCTGTGCCTGAATAAGGGGTTTTCAGTTTCTTTGATGTAAGGTTTCTTGTTTGTAACAATGAATTAACAAAAATATTTGGTTTTTATCCAAACTGTGGCATGAATCAGCTTTAAGACTATAACGCAAATCTTTTGTTTTGTGCTAAAATAAGACGTTTTTAGTCAGTTTGATATAAGTTTTCTTGTTCAAAGCAAAATATTGTCGAAAATCAACCGTTTTTGTCTAAACTGATACAAAATTCGGTGGTTTGTGTCCGAATACAAAGTTTTCAGATTCTTTAATGTTAGGTTTGCTGCTTCTAACAAAGAATCAACGAAAATATTTTGTTTTAATACAAACTGCAATATAAAATGTCTTCATAGGACAAAACATGATGTTTGGCATCTGTTTAATAAAAATTTACTCGTTTGGAAGCATAGAATCATTTCAAATAAGCTATTCTCGTCGAAACTATAATGTAATTAGTATTTTGTGCTAGAATACAGCGTTTTTGTTAGATTTATTAACAATTTTGTCTATTTTAAGCAATGAAACGAATAGGATTAGCTGCCTTTATCTAAAGTGATACATAAATTGCTCTTTTATGCCAGATTAATACGTTTTTAGTCTGTTCGATGTAAGTTTTCTTGTTCAAAGCAAAAGATCGTCTAAAATGAGCCGTTTTTGTTTGAACTGATGAACAATTCAGACTGAGAGTCAACAAAAATAATTTATTTTAATCCAAACTGATACTTTTTGACCCTATAAAAGTCCTATAAGAGTCCGAGATACGCCGTTCTCGTCAAGTCTATAACGTAATTCGTTTTTTTGTGTCAGAATACGACGTTTTCTGTCTGTTTAATATAAGTTTTTAATAATAATAATAATAATAATAACAATAATAATAATAATAATAATAATAATAATAATAATAATAATAATAAAAATAATTATACTAATAATAGTAATAATAATAATAATAATAATAAAAATAATAATAGTAATAAAAGTAAGCTTAGTTTTCTAAGCAAAAATGAAGCTTATTTTGTGTGTTATATGAGCGTTTTCTCATTTCTATGCAAGAGATCATCTGTGATTTGTGTTTTTAGGCAAGAAATTGTCTAAAATTAATAACTCATTTTAAAACTGGTATAAAAACATTTACAATACAAAAGTTAATAATAATAATAATAATAATAATAATAATAATAATATAATAATAATAATAATAATAATAATAATAATAATAATAATAATAATAATAATAATAATAATAATAATGAATGAAGCTTATTTTGTGTGTTATATGAGCGTTTTCTCATTTCTATGCAAGAGATCATCTGTGATCTGTGTTTTTAGGCAAGAAATTGTCTAAAACTAATAATTCATTTTAAAACTGTTATAAAAACATTTACTATACAAAAGTTATAATCGGTTATTAATAATAATAATAATAATAATAATTATTATTATAATAATAATAATTATAATAATAATAATAATAATAATAATAATAATAATAATAATAATAGTAGTAATAAAAGTAAGCTTAGTTTTCTAAGCAAAAATAAAGCTTATTTTGTGTTATATGAGCGTTTTCTCATTTCTATGCAAAAGATCATGTGTGATCAGTGTTTTTAGGCAATCTTAGCCATTTTATAGTTTTTAGGCAAGAAATTGGCTAAAATTAATCACTCATTTTAAAACTGGTATAAAAACAATACTATACAAAAGTTAAAATCGGTTTTTAATAATAATAATAATAATAATAATAATAATAATAATAATAATAATAATAATAATAATAATAATAATAATAATAATAATAATAATAATAATAATAATAATAATAATAATAATAATAATAATAATAATAATAATAATAATAATAATAATAATAATAATAATAATAATAATAACAATAATAATAATAAAAATAATAATAATAGTAATAAAAGTAAGCTTAGTTTTCTAAGCAAAAATGAAGCTTATTTTGTGTGTTATATGAGTGTTTTCTCATTTCTATGCAAGAAATCATCTGTGATCTGTGTTTTTAGGCAAGAAATTGTCTAAAATTAATAACTCATTTTAAAACTGGTATAAAATCATTTACTATACAAAAGTTAATAATAATAATAATAACAATAATAATAATAATAATAATAATAATAGTAATAGTACCAAAAGTAATAATAATAATAATAATACTTTTAATAAGGAAAAATGGAGCTTATTTTGCGTGTTACATAAACGTTTTCTCATTTTTATGCAAAAGATCATGTGTGATGTGTGTTTTTAGGCAATCTAAACCATTTTATAGTTTTTAATATTTAACAAAAATTTGCTTTAAAATAAAATGTTTGAAAAAGTAAAATTAAACTAAATTAATTGTGTCTAACACTTTAGTAGAGGAAAAAGGAGGAGACATAAAAGTCACTAAAGTCTTCAGAGTCGTTTTTGAATGCTGCATTTTCGTCTTCCTCTCAAACATTGAAAACTGAATTACATTTTTGTTCAGTAACTGTAACAGTTTTTACTTTGGTTCTTTGCTTATATCTCGAAAACAATTACTCCTATCAATTTTTATCTTTCTTTCAAAATTAAAGCTGATAAAATTTCCTACAAAATAGTTATTTGCATTTCTCATGTAGGACTAACCATAAGCGAGATATAAGTTTGAAAATAATTAATATTTAAAAAAAAAGTGCTTTAACAGAAAATGTTTTGTGATTTAAAATACACTTAATTTATTAGGTCCAATACTTTATTAGAAGAAAAAGGAGGTGACATATAAGTCACTGAAGTCTTCAGAGTCGACTTTAAATGCTGCATTTTCGTCTTCGTCTCAAACATTGAAAACTGAATTACATTTTTGTTCAGTAACAGTTACAGTTTTCTTATTGGTTTTTTGCTTATATCTCGAAAACAGTTACTTCTATCAATTTTTATCTTTCTTTTAAAATTAAAGCTGATAAAATTTCCTACAAAATAGTTAATTGCATTTTTCATGTAAGACTAACCATAAGCGAGATATAAGTTTAAAAATTATTAATATTTAAAAAAAAAGTGCTTTAACAGAAAATGTCTTGTGATTTAAAATACACTTAATTTATTGGGTCCAATACTTTATTAGAAGAAAAAGGAGGTGACATAAAAGTCGCTGAAGTCTTCAGAGTCGTTTTTAAATGCTGCATTTTCGTCTTCGTCTCAAACATTGAAAATTGAATTACATTTTTGTTCAGTAACAGTTACAGTATTCTTATTGGTTTTTTGCTTATATCTCGAAAACAGTTACTCCTATCAATTGTTATCTTTCTTTCAAAATTAAAGCTGATAAAATTTCCTACAAAATAGTTATTTGCATTTCTTTGTAAGACCAACCATAAGCGAGTTATATAGTTAGATATAAATAATATTTAACAAATGTTATTGTTATTAATATGACGACTAAAGACGACTCTGAAACCTTTAATGACATTTATGTCTTCTCCTTTTATTATATTTATTTTTATTTATATAATTATTTTGTAGGAAATTTTATCAGCTTTAATTTTAGTAAAAAGATAAAAATTGATAGGAGTAACAGTTTTCGAGATATAAGCAAGAAACCAAAAAACTGTTACCTTAATTAAGCGCTTGCATATAAGCAAATTTAGTACTAAAAACAACTCTGAAGACTTTGGTGATTTTTATGTCTTTTCCTTTTTCCTCTACTAAAGTGTTGGACCCAATTAATTTAGTTTAATATCAGTTTTTCAAACATTTTATTTTAAAGCAAATTTTTGTTAAAGATTATTTATATCCAACTCTATAACTCGCTTATGGTTGGTCTTACAAAAGAAATGCAAATAACTATTTTGTAGGAAATTTTATCAGCTTTAATTTTGAAAGAAAGATAAAAATTGATAGGAGTAATTGTTTTCGAGATATAAGCAAAAAACCAAAGTAAAAACTGTTACAGTTACTGAACAAAAATGTAAGTTTTCGAGATATAAGCAAGAAACTGTTACCTTAATTAAGCGCTTGCATATAAGCAAATTTAGTACTATTAGTATTATTATTATTATTAATGTTATTGTTATTGATATGACGACTAAGAACGACTCTCAAGACTTTGGTGACTTTTATGTCACCTCCTTTTTCTTCTAATAAATTATTGGACCCAATAAATTAAGTGTATTTTAAATCACAAGACATTTTCTGTTAAAGCACTTTTTTTTAAATATTAATTATTTTTAAACTTATATCTCGCTTATGGTTAGTCCTACATGAAAAATGCAAATTACTATTTTGTAGGAATTTTTATCAGCTTTAATTTTAGTAAAAAGATATAAAAATTGATAGGAGTAACTGTTTTCGAGATATAAGCAAGAAACCAAAAAACTGTTACCTTAATTAAGCGCTTGCATATAAGCAAATTTAGTACTAAAAACAACTCTGAAGACTTTGGTGATTTTTATGTCTTCTCCTTTTTCCTCTACTAAAGTGTTGGACCCAATTAATTTAGTTTAATATCAGTTTTTCAAACATTTTATTTTAAAGCAAATTTTTGTTAAAGATTATTTATATCCAACTCTATAACTCGCTTATGGTTGGTCCTACAAAAAAATGGAAATAACTATTTTGTAGGAAATTTTATCAGCTTTAATTTTGAAAAAAAGGTAAAAATTGATAGGAGTAACTGTTTTCGAGATATAAGCAAGAAACCAAAAAACTGTTACCTTAATAAAGCGCTTGCATATAAGCAAATTTAGTACTATTAGTATTATTATTATTAATGTTATTGTTATTAATATGACTACTAAAGACGACTCTGAAACATTTAGTGACTTTTATGTCTTCTCCTTTTTCCTATACTAAAGTGTTAGACCCAATTAATTTAGTTTAATTTCGGTTTTTCAAACATTTTATTTTATAGCAAATTTTTGTTAAAGATTATTTATATCCAACTCTATAACTCGCTTATGGTTGGTCTTACAAAAGAAATGCAAATAACTATTTTGTAGGAAATTTTATCAGCTTTAATTTTGAAAGAAAGATAAAAATTGATAGGAGTAATTGTTTTCGAGATATAAGCAAAAAACCAAAGTGAAAACTGTTACAGTTACTGAACAAAAATGTAATTCAGTTTTCAATGTTTGAGACGAAGACGAAAATGCAGCATTTAAAAACGACTCTGAAGACTTCAGTGACTTTTATGTCACCTCCTTTTTCTTCTAATAGAGTATTGGTCCCAATAAATTAAGTGTATTTTAAATCACAAGACATTTTCTGTTAAAGCACTTTTTTTTTAAATATTAATAATTTTCAAACTTCTATCTCGCTTATGGTTAGTCCTACATAAAAAATGCAAATAACTATTTTGTAGGAAATTTTATCAGCTTTAATTTTAGTAAAAAGATAAAAATTGATAGGAGTAACTGTTTTCGAGATATAAGCAAGAAACTGTTACCTTAATTAAGCGCTTGCATATAAGCAAATTTAGTAATATTAGTATTATTATTATTAATGTTATTGTTATTAATAGGGCGACTAAAGACGACTCTGAAACATTTAGTGACTTTTATGTCTTTTCCTTTTTCCTCTACTATAGTGTTAGACACAATTAATTTAGTTTAATTCCGGTTTTTCAAGCATTTTATTTTAAAGCAAATTTTTGTTAAATATTATTTATATCCAACTCTATAACTCGTTTATGCTTGGTCCTACAAGAAAAATGTAAATAACTATTTTGTTGGAAATTGTATCGGCTTTAATTTTGAAAGAAAGGTAAAATTTGATAGGAGTAACTGTTTTCGAGATATAAGCAAAAAACCAATAAGAAAACTGTAACTTTTACTGAACAAAAATGTAACTCAGTTTTCAATGTTTAAGACGAAGACAAAAGTGCAGCATTTAAAAACGACTCTGAAGACGTCAGTGATCTTTATGTCACCTCCTTTTTCTTCTAATAAAGTATTGGACCCAATAAATTAAGTGTATTTTAAATCACAAGACATTTTCTGTTAAAGCACTTTTTTTTTAAATAATAATTATTTTCAAACTTATATCTCGCTTATGGTTAGTCCTACATGAAAAATGCAAATAACTATTTTGTAGGAAATTTTATCAGCTTTAATTTTAGTAAAAAGTTAAAAATTGATAGGAGTAACTGTTTTCGAGATATAATCAAGAAACCAAAAAACCAAAGCTGATAAAATTTCCTACAAAATAGTTATTGGCATTTTTTTTGTAAGACCAACCATAAGCGAGTTATAGAGTTGGATATAAATAATCTTTAACAAAAATTTGCTTTAAAATATAATGTTTGAAAAACCGAAATTAAACTAAATTAATTGAGTCTAACACTTTAGTATAGGAAAAAGGAGAAGACATAAAAGTCACCAAAGTCTTCAGAGTCGTTTTTAGTTGTCATATTAATAACAATAACATTAATAATAATAATAATGCTGCATTTTCGTCTTCGTCTCAAACATTGAAAACTGAATTACATTTTTGTTCAGTAACAGTTTCAGTTTTCTTATTGGTTTTTTGCTTATATCTCGAAAACAGTTACTCCTATCAATTTTTATCTTTTTTTCAAAATTAAAGCTGATAAAATTTCCTACAAAATAGTTATTTACATTTTTCTTGTAGGACCAACCATAAGCGAGTTATAGAGTTGGGTATAAATAATATTTAACAAAAACTTGCTTTAAAATAAAATGTTTGAAAAACTAAAATTAAACTAAATTAATTGTGTCTAACACTTTAGTAGGGGAAAAAGGAGAAGACATAAAGGTCACTAAAGGTTTCAGAGTCGTCTTTAGTCGTCATATTAATAACAATAACATTAATAATAATAATAATGCTGCATTTTTGTCTTCGTCTCAAACATTGAAAACTGAATTACATTTTTGTTCAGTAACAGTTACAGTTTTCTTATTGGTTTTTTGCTTATATCTCGAAAACAGTTACTCCTATTAATTTTTATCTTTCTTTTAAAATTAAAGCTGATAAAATTTCCTACAAAATAGTTATTTGCATTTTTTTGTAGGACCAACCATAAGCGAGTTATAGAGTTGGATATAAGTAATCTTTAACAAAAATTTGCTTTAAAATAAAATGTTTGAAAAACCGATATTAAACTAAATTAATTGGGTCAAACACTTTAGTAGAGGAAAAATGAGAAGACATAAAAGTCACCAAAGTCTTCAGAGTTGTTTTTAGTACTAAATTTGCTTATATGCAAGCGCTTAATTAAGGTAACAGTTTTTTGGTCTTTTGCTTACATCTCGAAAACAGTTACTCCTATCAATTTTTATCTTTTTACTAAAATTAAAGCTGATAAAATTTCCTACAAAATAGTAATTTGCATTTTTCATGTAGGACTAACCATAAGCGAGAAATAAGTTTGAAAATAATTAATATTTAAGAAAAAAAGTGCTTTAACAGAAAATGTTTTGTGATTTAAAATACACTTAATTTATTAGGTCCAATACTTTATTAGAAGAAAAAGGAGGTGACATATAAGTCACTGAAGTCTTCAGAGTCGATTTTAAATGCTGCATTTTCGTCTTCGTCTCAAACATTGAAAACTGAATTACATTTTTGTTCAGTAACAGTTACAGTTTTCTTATTGGTTTTTTGCTTATATCTCGAAAACAGTTACTCCTATCAATTTTTATCTTTTTTTCAAAATTAAAGCTGATAAAATTTCCTACAAAATAGTTATTTGCATTTTTCTTGTAAGACCAACCATAAGCGAGTTATAGAGTTAGATATAAATAATACTTAACAAATGTTATTGTTATTAATATGACGACTAAAGACGACTCTGAAACCTTTAATGACATTTATGTCTTCTCCTTTTATTATATTTATTTTTATTTATATAATTATTTTGTAGGAAATTTTATCAGCTTTAATTTTAGTAAAAAGATATAAAAATTGATAGGAGTAACTGTTTTCGAGATATAAGCAAGAAACCAAAAAACTGTTACCTTAATTAAGCGCTTGCATATAAGCAAATTTAGTACTAAAAACAACTCTGAAGACTTTGGTGATTTTTATGTCTTCTCCTTTTTCCTCTACTAAAGTGTTGGACCCAATTAATTTAGTTTAATATCAGTTTTTCAAACATTTTATTTTAAAGCAAATTTTTGTTAAACATTATTTATATCCAACTCTATAACTCGCTTATGGTTGGTCCTACAAAAAAATGGAAATAACTATTTTGTAGGAAATTTTATCAGCTTTAATTTTGAAAAAAAGGTAAAAATTGATAGGAGTAACTGTTTTCGAGATATAAGCAAGAAACCAAAAAACTGTTACCTTAATAAAGCGCTTGCATATAAGCAAATTTAGTACTATTAGTATTATTATTATTAATGTTATTGTTATTAATATGACGACTAAAGACGACTCTGAAACATTTAGTGACTTTTATGTCTTCTCCTTTTTCCTATACTAAAGTGTTAGACCCAATTAATTTAGTTTAATTTCGGTTTTTCAAACATTTTATTTTATAGCAAATTTTTGTTAAAGATTATTTATATCCAACTCTATAACTCGCTTATGGTTGGTCTTACAAAAGAAATGCAAATAACTATTTTGTAGGAAATTTTATCAGCTTTAATTTTGAAAGAAAGATAAAAATTGATAGGAGTAATTGTTTTCGAGATATAAGCAAAAAACCAAAGTGAAAACTGTTACAGTTACTGAACAAAAATGTAATTCAGTTTTCAATGTTTGAGACGAAGACGAAAATGCAGCATTTAAAAACGACTCTGAAGACTTCAGTGACTTTTATGTCACCTCCTTTTTCTTCTAATAGAGTATTGGTCCCAATAAATTAAGTGTATTTTAAATCACAAGACATTTTCTGTTAAAGCACTTTTTTTTTAAATATTAATAATTTTCAAACTTCTATCTCGCTTATGGTTAGTCCTACATAAAAAATGCAAATAACTATTTTGTAGGAAATTTTATCAGCTTTAATTTTAGTAAAAAGATAAAAATTGATAGGAGTAACTGTTTTCGAGATATAAGCAAGAAACTGTTACCTTAATTAAGCGCTTGCATATAAGCAAATTTAGTAATATTAGTATTATTATTATTAATGTTATTGTTATTAATAGGGCGACTAAAGACGACTCTGAAACATTTAGTGACTTTTATGTCTTTTCCTTTTTCCTCTACTATAGTGTTAGACACAATTAATTTAGTTTAATTCCGGTTTTTCAAGCATTTTATTTTAAAGCAAATTTTTGTTAAATATTATTTATATCCAACTCTATAACTCGTTTATGCTTGGTCCTACAAGAAAAATGTAAATAACTATTTTGTTGGAAATTGTATCGGCTTTAATTTTGAAAGAAAGGTAAAATTTGATAGGAGTAACTGTTTTCGAGATATAAGCAAAAAACCAATAAGAAAACTGTAACTTTTACTGAACAAAAATGTAACTCAGTTTTCAATGTTTAAGACGAAGACAAAAGTGCAGCATTTAAAAACGACTCTGAAGACGTCAGTGATCTTTATGTCACCTCCTTTTTCTTCTAATAAAGTATTGGACCCAATAAATTAAGTGTATTTTAAATCACAAGACATTTTCTGTTAAAGCACTTTTTTTTTAAATAATAATTATTTTCAAACTTATATCTCGCTTATGGTTAGTCCTACATGAAAAATGCAAATAACTATTTTGTAGGAAATTTTATCAGCTTTAATTTTAGTAAAAAGATAAAAATTGATAGGAGTAACTGTTTTCGAGATATAATCAAGAAACCAAAAAACCAAAGCTGATAAAATTTCCTACAAAATAGTTATTGGCATTTTTTTTGTAAGACCAACCATAAGCGAGTTATAGAGTTGGATATAAATAATCTTTAACAAAAATTTGCTTTAAAATATAATGTTTGAAAAACCGAAATTAAACTAAATTAATTGAGTCTAACACTTTAGTATAGGAAAAAGGAGAAGATATAAAAGTCACCAAAGTCTTCAGAGTCGTTTTTAGTTGTCATATTAATAACAATAACATTAATAATAATAATAATGCTGCATTTTCGTCTTCGTCTCAAACATTGAAAACTGAATTACATTTTTGTTCAGTAACAGTTTCAGTTTTCTTATTGGTTTTTTGCTTATATCTCGAAAACAGTTACTCCTATCAATTTTTATCTTTTTTTCAAAATTAAAGCTGATAAAATTTCCTACAAAATAGTTATTTACATTTTTCTTGTAGGACCAACCATAAGCGAGTTATAGAGTTGGGTATAAATAATATTTAACAAAAACTTGCTTTAAAATAAAATGTTTGAAAAACTAAAATTAAACTAAATTAATTGTGTGTAACACTTTAGTAGAGGAAAAAGGAGAAGACATAAAGGTCACTAAAGGTTTCAGAGTCGTCTTTAGTCGTCATATTAATAACAATAACATTAATAATAATAATAATGCTGCATTTTTGTCTTCGTCTCAAACATTGAAAACTGAATTACATTTTTGTTCAGTAACAGTTACAGTTTTCTTATTGGTTTTTTGCTTATATCTCGAAAACAGTTACTCCTATTAATTTTTATCTTTCTTTTAAAATTAAAGCTGATAAAATTTCCTACAAAATAGTTATTTGCATTTTTTTGTAGGACCAACCATAAGCGAGTTATAGAGTTGGATATAAATAATCTTTAACAAAAATTTGCTTTAAAATAAAATGTTTGAAAAACCGATATTAAACTAAATTAATTGGGTCAAACACTTTAGTAGAGGAAAAATGAGAAGACATAAAAGTCACCAAAGTCTTCAGAGTTGTTTTTAGTACTAAATTTGCTTATATGCAAGCGCTTAATTAAGGTAACAGTTTTTTGGTCTTTTGCTTACATCTCGAAAACAGTTACTCCTATCAATTTTTATCTTTTTACTAAAATTAAAGCTGATAAAATTTCCTACAAAATAGTAATTTGCATTTTTCATGTAGGACTAACCATAAGCGAGAAATAAGTTTGAAAATAATTAATATTTAAGAAAAAAAGTGCTTTAACAGAAAATGTTTTGTGATTTAAAATACACTTAATTTATTAGGTCCAATACTTTATTAGAAGAAAAAGGAGGTGACATATAAGTCACTGAAGTCTTCAGAGTCGTTTTTAAATGCTGCACTTTTGTCTTCGTCTCAAATATTGAAAACTGAGTTACATTTTTGTTCAGTAACGGTTACAGTTTTCTTATTGGTTTTTTGCTTATATCTCGAAAACAGTTACTCCTATCAAATTTTACCTTTCTTCCAAAATTAAAGCTGATAAAATTTCCAACAAAATAGTTATTTACATTTTTCTTGTAGGACCAAGCATAAACGAGTTATAGAGTTGGATATAAATAATATTTAACAAAAATTTGCTTTAAAATAAAATGCTTGAAAAACCGGAATTAAACTAAATTAATTGTGTCTAACACTTTAGTAGAGGAAAAAGGAAAAGACATAAAAGTCACTAAATGTTTCAGAGTCGTCTTTAGTCGCCCTATTAATAACAATAACATTAATAATAATAATACTAATATTACTAAATTTGCTTATATGCAAGCGCTTAATTAAGGTAACAGTTTCTTGCTTATATCTCGAAAACAGTTACTCCTATCAATTTTTATCTTTTTACTAAAATTAAAGCTGATAAAATTTCCTACAAAATAGTTATTTGCATTTTTTATGTAGGACTAACCATAAGCGAGATAGAAGTTTGAAAATAATTAATATTTAAAAAAAAAGTGCTTTAACAGAAAATGTCTTGTGATTTAAAATACACTTAATTTATTGGGACCAATACTCTATTAGAAGAAAAAGGAGGTGACATAAAAGTCACTGAAGTCTTCAGAGTCGTTTTTAAATGCTGCATTTTCGTCTTCGTCTCAAACATTGAAAACTGAATTACATTTTTGTTCAGTAACTGTAACAGTTTTCACTTTGGTTTTTTGCTTATATCTCGAAAACAATTACTCCTATCAATTTTTATCTTTCTTTCAAAATTAAAGCTGATAAAATTTCCTACAAAATAGTTATTTGCATTTCTTTTGTAAGACCAACCATAAGCGAGTTATAGAGTTGGATATAAATAATCTTTAACAAAAATTTGCTTTAAAATAAAATGTTTGAAAAACCGAAATTAACCTAAATTAATTGGGTCTAACACTTTAGTATAGGAAAAAGGAGAAGACATAAAAGTCACTAAATGTTTCAGAGTCGTCTTTAGTCGTCATATTAATAACAATAACATTAATAATAATAATACTAATAGTACTAAATTTGCTTATATTCAAGCGCTTTATTAAGGTAACAGTTTTTTGGTTTCTTGCTTATATCTCGAAAACAGTTACTCCTATCAATTTTTACCTTTTTTTCAAAATTAAAGCTGATAAAATTTCCTACAAAATAGTTATTTCCATTTTTTTGTAGGACCAACCATAAGCGAGTTATAGAGTTGGATATAAATAATCTTTAACAAAAATTTGCTTTAAAATAAAATGTTTGAAAAACTGATATTAAACTAAATTAATTGGGTCCAACACTTTAGTAGAGGAAAAAGGAGAAGACATAAAAATCACCAAAGTCTTCAGAGTTGTTTTTAGTACTAAATTTGCTTATATGCAAGCGCTTAATTAAGGTAACAGTTTTTTGGTTTCTTGCTTATATCTCGAAAACAGTTACTCCTATCAATTTTTATCTTTTTACTAAAATTAAAGCTGATAAAATTTCCTACAAAATAGTAATTTGCATTTTTCATGTAGGACTAACCATAAGCGAGATATAAGTTTAAAAATAATTAATATTTAAAAAAAAAGTGCTTTAACAGAAAATGTCTTGTGATTTAAAATACACTTAATTTATTGGGTCCAATACTTTATTAGAAGAAAAAGGAGGTGACATAAAAGTCACCAATATCTTGAGAGTTGTTCTTAGTCGTCACATCAATAACAATAACATTAATAATAATAATAATACTAATAGTACTAAATTTGCTTATATGCAAGCGCTTAATTAAGGTAACAGTTTCTTGCTTATATCTCGAAAACTTACATTTTTGTTCAGTAACTGTAACAGTTTTTACTTTGGTTTTTTGCTTATATCTCGAAAACAATTACTCCTATCAACTTTTATCTTTCAAAATTAAAGCTGATAAAATTTCCTACAAAATAGTTATTTGCATTTCTTTTGTAAGACCAACCATAAGCGAGTTATAGAGTTGGATATAAATAATCTTTATCAAAAATTTGCTTTAAAATATAATGTTTGAAAAACCGAAATTAAATTGAGTCTAACACTTTAGTATAGGAAAAAGGAGAAGACATAAAAGTCACCAAAGTCTTCAAAGTCGTTTTTAGTCGTCATATTAATAACAATAACATTAATAATAATAATAATGCTGCATTTTCGTCTTCGTCTCAAACATTGAAAACTGAATTACATTTTTGTTCAGTAACAGTTACAGTTTTCTTATTGGTTTTTTGCTTATATCTCGAAAACAGTTACTCCTACCAATTTTTATCTTTCTTTCAAAATTAAAGCTGATAAAATTTCCTACAAAATAGTTATTTGCATTTTTCTTGTAGGACCAACCATAAGCGAGTTATAGAGTTGGATATAAATAATATTTAACAAAAACTTGCTTTAAAATAAAATGTTTGAAAAACTAAAATTAAACTAAATTAATTGTGTCTAACACTATAGTAGAGGAAAAAGGAGAAGACATAAAGGTCACTAAAGGTTTCAGAGTCGTCTTTTGTCGTCATATTAATAACAATAACATTAATAATAATACTAATAGTACTAAATTTGCTTACATGCAAACGCTTAATTAGGGTAACAGTTTTTTGGTTTCTTGCTTATATCTGGAAAACAGTTACTTATATCAATTTTTATCTTTTTACTAAAATTAAAGCCGATAAAATTTTCTACAAAATAGTTATTTGCATTTTTCATGTAAGACTAACCATAAGCGAGATATAAGTTTAAAAATTATTAATATTTAAAAAAAAAGTGCTTTAACAGAAAATGTCTTGTGATTTAAAATACACTTAATTTATTGGGTCCAATACTTTATTAGAAGAAAAAGGAGGTGACATAAAAGTCGCTGAAGTCTTCAGAGTCGTTTTAAATGCTGCATTTTCGTCTTCGTCTCAAACATTGAAAACTGAATTACATTTTTGTTCAGTAACTGTAACAGTTTTTACTTTGGTTTTTTGCTTATATCTCGAAAACAATTACTCCTATCAATTTTTATCTCTCTTTCAAAATTAAAGCTGATAAAATTTCCTACAAAATAGTTATTTGCATTTTTCATGTAGGACTAACTATAAGCGAGATATAAGTTTGAAAATAATTAATATTTAAAAAAAAAGTGCTTTAACAGAAAATGTCTTGTGATTTAAAATACACTTAATTTAATGGGTCCAATACTTTATTAGAAGAAAAAGGAGGTGACATAAAAGTCACTGAAATCTTCAGAGTCGTTTTTAAATGCTGCATTTTCGTCTTCGTCTCAAACATTGAAAACTAAATTACATTTTTGTTCAGTAACTGTAACAGTTTTTACTTTGGTTTTTTGCTTATATCTCGAAAACAATTACTCCTATCAATTTGTGTTTTTTTTTCAAAATCAAAGCTGATAAAATTTCCTACAAAATAGTTATTGGCATTTTTTTTGTAGGACCAACCATAAGCGAGTTATAGAGTTGGATATAAATAATCTTTAACAAAAATTTGCTTTAAAATAAAATGTTTGAAATACTGAAATTAAACTAAATTAATTGTATCTAACACTTTAGTATAGGAAAAAGGAGAAGACATAAAAGTCACCAAAGTCTTCAGAGTCGTTTTTAGTCGTCATATTAATAACAATAACATTAATAATAATAATACTAATAGTACTAAATTTGCTTATATGCAAGCGCTTTATTAAGGTAACAGTTTTTTGGTTTCTTGCTTATATCTCGAAAACAGTTACTCCTATCAATTTTTATCTGTTTACTAAAATTAAAGCTGATAAAATTTCTTACAAAATAGTTATTTGCATTTTTCATGTAGGACTAACCTTAAGCGAGATATAAGTTTGAAAATAATCAATATTTAAAAAAAAAGTGCTTTAACAGAAAATGTCTTGTGATTTAAAATACACTTAATTTATTGGGTCCAATACATTATTAGAAGAAAAAGGAGGTGACTTAAAAGTCACAGAAGTCTTCAGAGTCGTTTTTAAATGCTGCTGTTTCGTCTTCGTCTCAAACATTGAAAACTGAATTACATTTTTGTTTAGTAACTGTAACAGTTTTCACTTTGGTTTTTTGCTTATATCTCGAAAACTATTATTTCTATCAATTTTTATCTTTCTTTCAAAATTAAAGCTGATAAAATTTCCTACAAAATAGTTATTTGCATTTTTCATGTAGGACTAACAATAAGCGAGATATAAGTTTGAAAATAATTAATATTAAAAAAAAGTGCTTTAACAGAAAATGTTTTGTGATTTAAAATACACTTAATTTAATGGGTCCAATACTTTATTAGAAGAAAAAGGAGGTGACATAAAAGTCACTGAAGTCTTCAGAGTCGATTTTAAATGCTGCATTTTCGTCTTTGTCTCAAACATTGAATACTGAATTACATTTTTGTTTAGTAACAGTTACAGTTTTCTTATTGGTTTTTTGCTTATATCTCGAAAACAGTTACTCCTATCAATTTTTATCTTTCTTTCAAAATCAAAGCTGATAAAATTTCCTACAAAATAGTTATTGGCATTTTTTTTGTAGGACCAACCATAAGCGAGTTATAGAGTTGGATATAAATAATCTTTAACAAAAATTTGCTTTAAAATAAAATGTTTGAAAAACCGAAATTAAACTAAATTAATTAAGACTAACACTTTAGTTGAGGAAAAAGGAGAAGACATAAAAGTCACCAAAGTTTTGAGAGTTGTTTTTAGTCGTCATATTAATAACAATAACATTAATAATAATAATACTAATAGTACTAAATTTGCTTATATGCAAGCGCTTTATTAAGGTAACAGTTTATTGGTTTCTTGCTTATATCTCGAAAACAGTTACTCCTATCAATTTTTATCTTTTTACTAAAATTAAAGCTGATAAAATTTCCTACAAAATAGTTATTTGTATTTTTCTTGTAGGACCAAGCATAAGCGAGTTATAGAGATAGATATAAATAATATTTAACAAAAATTTGCTTTAAAATAAAATGTTTGAAATACTGAAATTAAACTAAATTAATTGTGTCTAACACTTTAGTATAGGAAAAAGGAGAAGACATAAAAGTTACCAAAGTCTTCAGAGTCGTTTTTAGTCGTCATATTAATAACAATAACATTAATAATAATAATACTAATAGTACTAAATTTGCTTATATGCAAGCGCTTTATTAAGGTAACAGTTTTTTGATTTCTTGCTTATATCTCGAAAACAGTTACTCCTATCAATTTTTATCTGTTTACTAAAATTAAAGCTGATAAAATTTCCTACAAAATAGTTATTTGCATTTTTCATGTAGGACTAACCGTAAGCGAGATATAAGTTTGAAAATAATCAATATTTAAAAAAAAGTGCTTTAACAGAAAATGTCTTGTGATTTAAAATACACTTAATTTATTGGGTCCAATACATTATTAGAAGAAAAAGGAGGTGACTTAAAAGTCACAGAAGTCTTCAGAGTCGTTTTTAAATGCTGCATTTTCGTCTTCGTCTCAAACATTGAAAACTGAATTACATTTTTGTTTAGATACTGTAACAGTTTTCACTTTGGTTTTTTGCTTATATCTCGAAAACAATTATTCTTATCAATTTTTATCTTTCTTTCAAAATTAAAGCTGATAAAATTTCCTACAAAATAGTTATTTGCATTTTTCTTGTAGGACCAACCATAAGCGAGTTATAGAGTTGGATATAAATAATATTTAACAAAAACTTGCTTTAAAATAAAATGTTTGAAAAACTAAAAAATAAAATTTCCTACAAAATAGTAATTTGCATTTTTCATATAGGACTAACCATAAGCGAGATATAAGTTTAAAAATAATTAATATTTAAAAAAAAGTGCTTTAACAGAAAATGTCTTGTGATTTAAAATACACTTAATTTATTGGGTCCAATACTTTATTAGAAGAAAAAGGAGGTGACATAAAAGTCACCAAAGTCTTGAGAGTCGTTCTTAGTCGTCATATCAATAACAATAACATTAATAATAATAATACTAATAGTACTAAATTTGCTTATATGCAAGCGCTTTATTAAGGTAACAGTTTATTGGTTTCTTGCTTATATCTCGAAAACAGTTACTCCTATCAATTTTTATCTTTTTACTAAAATGAAAGCTGATAAAATTTCCTACAAAATAGTTATTTGTATTTTTCTTGTAGGACCAAGCATAAGCGAGTTATAGAGATAGATATAAATAATATTTAACAAAAATTTGCTTTAAAATAAAATGTTTGAAATACTGAAATTAAACTAAATTAATTGTGTCTAACACTTTAGTATAGGAAAAAGGAGAAGACATAAAAATCACCAAAGTCTTCAGAGTCGTTTTTAGTCGTCATATTAATAACAATAACATTAATAATAATAATACTAATAGTACTAAATTTGCTTATATGCAAGCGCTTTATTAAGGTAACAGTTTTTTGGTTTCTTGCTTATATCTCGAAAACAGTTACTCCTATCAATTTTTATCTGTTTACTAAAATTAAAGCTGATAAAATTTCCTACAAAATAGTTATTTGCATTTTTCATGTAGGACTAACCATAAGCGAGATATAAGTTTGAAAATAATCAATATTTAAAAATAAGTGCTTTAACAGAAAATGTCATGTGATTTAAAATACACTTAATTTATTGGGTCCAATACATTATTAGAAGAAAAAGGAGGTGACTTAAAAGTCACAGAAGTCTTCAGAGTCGTTTTTAAATGCTGCATTTTCGTCTTCGTCTCAAACATTGAAAACTGAATTACATTTTTGTTCAGTAACAGTTACAGTTTTCTTATTGGTTTTTTGCTTATATCTCGAAAACAGTTACTCCTATTAATTTTTATCTTTTTTTCAAAATTAAAGCTAATAAAATTTCCTACAAAATAGTTATTTGCATTTTTCTTGTAGGACCAACCATAAGCGAGTTATAGAGTTGGATATAAATAATATTTAACAAAAACTTGCTTTAAAATAAAATGTTTGAAAAACTAAAAAATAAAATTTCCTACAAAATAGTAATTTGCATTTTTTATGTAGGACTAACCATAAGCGAGATATAAGTTTAAAAATAATTAATATTTAAAAAAAAGTGTTTTACAGAAAATGTCTTGTGATTTAAAATACACTTAATTTATTGGGTTCAATACTTTATTAGAAAAAAAAGGAGGTGACATAAAAGTCACCAAAGTCTTGAGAGTCGTTCTTAGTCGTCATATCAATAACAATAACATTAATAATAATAATACTAATAGTACTAAATTTGCTTATATGCAAGCGCTTAATTAAGGTAACAGTTTCTTGCTTATATCTCAAAAACTTACATTTTTGTTCAGTAACTGTAACAGTTTTTACTTTGGTTTTTTGCTTATATCTCGAAAACAATTACTCCTATCAATTTTTATCTTTTTTTCAAAATTAAAGCTGATAAAA
Organism: Tribolium castaneum; assembly: GCF_031307605.1. Taxonomy (NCBI): domain Eukaryota; kingdom Metazoa; phylum Arthropoda; class Insecta; order Coleoptera; family Tenebrionidae; genus Tribolium; species Tribolium castaneum. The sequence goes on along the minus strand of NC_087394.1, from coordinate 17,890,457 downwards.
TTTCCTACAAAATAGTTATTTGCATTTTTTTTGTAAGACCAACCATAAGCGAGTTATAGAGTTGGATATAAATAATCTTTAACAAAAATTTGCTTTAAAATATAATGTTTGAAAAACCGAAATTAAACTAAATTAATTGAGTCTAACACTTTAGTATAGGAAAAGGAGAAGACATAAAAGTCACCAAAGACTTCAGAGTCGTTTTTAGTCGTCATATTAATAACAATAACATTAATAATAATAATAATGCTGCATTTTCGTCTTCGTCTCAAATATTGAAAACTGAATTCCATTTTTGTTCAGTAACAGTTACAGTTTTCTTATTGGTTTCTTGCTTATATCTCGAAAACAGTTACTTCTATCAATTTTTATCTTTTTTTCAAAATTAAAGCTGATAACATTTCCTACAAAATAGTTATTTGCATTTTTTTGTAGGACCAACCATAAGCGAGTTATAGAGTTGGATATAAATAATCTTTAACAAAAATTTTCTTTAAAATAAAATGTTTGAAAAACTAAAATTAAACCAAATTAATTGTGTCTAACACTTTAGTAGAGGAAAAAGGAGAAGACATAAAAGTCACTAAAGTCTTCAGAGTCGTTTTTAGTCGTCATATTAATAACAATAACATTAATAATAATAATACTAATAGTACTAAATTTGCTTATATGCAAGCGCTTAATTAATGTAACAGTTTTTTGGTTTCTAGCTTATATCTCGAAAACAGTTACACCTATCAAATTTTATCTTTCTTTCAAAATTAAAGCTGATAAAATTTCCAACAAAGTAATTATTTGCATTTTTCTTGTAGGACCAAGCATAAGCGAGTTATAGAGATGAATATAAATAATTTTTAACAAAAATTTGCTTTAAAATAAAATGTTTGAAAAACTGAAATTAAACTAAATTAATTGTGTCTAACACTTTAGTGGAGGAAAAAGGAGAAGACATAAAAGTCTTTAAAGGTTTCAGAATCGTCTTTAGTCGTCATATTATTAACAATAACATTAATAAACTAATAGAACTAAATTTGCTTATATGCAAACGCTGCATTAAGGTAATAGTTTTTTGGTTTCTTGCTTATATCTCGAAAACAGTTACTCCTATCAATTTTTAACTTTTCACCAAAATTAAAGATGATAAAATTTCCTGCAAAATAGTTATTTGCATTTTTCATGTAGAACAAACCATAAGCGAGATATAAGTTTGAAAATAATTAATAATTAAAAAAAAAATGTGTTTTAACAGAAAATGTTTTGTGATTTAAAATACACTTAATTTATTGGGTCCAATAATTAATTAGAAGAAAAAGGAGGTGCAAATAACTATTTTGTTGGAAATTTTATTAGCTTTAATTGTGAAAGAAAGATAAAATTTGAAAGGAGTAACTGTTTTCGAGATATAAGCAAAAAACCAACAAGAAAACTGTAACTGTTACTGAACAAAAATGTAATTCAATTTTCAATGTTTGAGACGAAGACAAAAATGCAGCATTTAAAAACGACTCTGAAAACTTCAGTGACTTTTATGTCACCTCCTTTTTCTTCTAATAAAGTATTGGACCCAATAAATTAAGTGTATTATAAATCACAAAACATTTTCTGTTAAAACACTTTTTTTTAATTATTAATTACTTTCAAACTTATATCTCGCTTATGGTTAGTTCTACATGAAAAATGCAAATAACTATTTTGTAGGAAATTTTATCACCTTTAATTTTGGTGAAAAAGTAAAAATTGATAGGAGTAACTGTTTTCGAGATATAAGCAAAAAACAAAAAAACTGTTACTTTAATTAAGCGCTTGCATATAAGCAAATTTAGTACTACTAGTATTGTTATTATAAATGTTATTGTTATTAATATGACGACTAAAGACAACTCTAAGACTTTAGTGACTTTTATGTCTCCTCCTTTTTCCTCTACTAAAGTGTTAGACACAATTAATTTAGTTTAATTTCAGTTTTTCAAACATTTTATTTTAAAGCAAATTTTTGTTAAATATTAAAAACTATAAAATGGCTTAGATTGCCTAAAACACACATCACACATGATCTTTTGCATAGAAATGATAAAACGCTCATATAACACAAAATAAGCTTCATTTTTGCTTAGAAAACTAAGCTTACTTTTATTACTACTATTATTATTATTTTTATTATTATTATTATTATTATTATTACTATTATTATTATTATTATTATTATTATTATTATTATTATTATTATTATTATTAATATTATTATTATTAAAAACCGATTATAACTTTTGTATAGTAAATGTTTTTATACCAGTTTTAAAATGAGTTATTAATTTTAGACAATTTCTTGTCTAAAAACACAGATCACAGATGATCTCTTGCATAGAAATGAGAAAACGCTCAGATAACACAAAATAAGCATCATTTTTGCTTAGAAAAACTAAGCTTTAATTTAGAAAGAAATTCATTATTATAAGTATTATTATCATTATTATTATTATTATTATTATTATTATTATTATTATTATTATTATTATTATTTCTTTTATTACTATTATTATTATTATTATTATTATTATTATTATTAACTTTTGTATAGTAAATGTTTTTACACCAGTTTTAAAATGAGTTATTAATTTTAAACAATTTCTTGCCTAAAAACGCTCATATAACACACAAAATAAGCTTTATTTTTGCTTAGAAAACTAAGCTTACTTTTATTACTATTATTATTATTTTAATTATTATTATTATTGTTATTATTATTATTATTATTTTTATTATTATTATTATTATTGTTATTATTATTATTATTATTATTATTATTATTATTATTATTATTATTATTATTAAAAACCGATTATAACTTTTGTATAGTATTGTTTTTATACCAGTTTTAAAATGAGTGATTCATTTTAGCCAATTTCTTGCCTAAAAACTATAAAATGGCTTAGATTGCCTAAAAACACAGATCACACATGATCTTTTGCATAGAAATGAGAAAACGCTCATATAACACAAAATAAGCTTCATTTTTGCTTAGAAAACTAAGCTTACTTTTATTACTACTATTATTATTATATTTATTATTATTATTATTATTATTATTATTATTACTATTATTATTATTATTATTAATATTATTATTATTAAAAACCGATTATAACTTTTGTATAGTAAATGTTTTTATACCAGTTTTAAAATGAGTTATATTAATTTAGACAATTTATTGCCTAAAAACACAGATCACAGATGATCTCTTGCATAGAAATGAGAAAACGCTCAGATAACACAAAATAAGCATCATTTTTGCTTAGAAAAACTAAGCTTTAATTTAGAAAGAAATTCAATATTATAAGTATTATTATCATTATTATTATTATTATTATTATTATTATTATTATTACTATTATTATTATTATTTTTTATTACTATTATTCTTATTATTATTATTATTATTATTAACTTTTGTATAGTAAATGTTTTTATACCAGTTTTAAAATGAGTTATTAATTTTAGACAATTTCTTGCCTAAAAACACAGATCACAGATGATTTCTTGCATAGAAATGAGAAAACGCTCATATAACACAAAAAGAGCTTCATGTTTGCTTAGAAAACTAAGCTTACTTTTATTACTATTATTATTTTTATTATTATTATTATTATTATTACTATTATTAGTATTATTATTTTTATTATTATTATTATTATTATTATTATTATTATTATTATTATTATTATTATTATTATTATTGTTATTATTATTATTATTATTAAAAACTTATATTAAACAGACAGAAAACGTCGTATTCTGACACAAAAAAACGAATTACGTTATAGACTTGACGAGAACGGCGTATCTCGGACTCTTATAGGACTCTTATAGGGTCAAAAAGTATCAGTTTGGATTAAAATAAATTATTTTTGTTGACTCTCAGTCTGAATTGTTCATCAGTTCAAACAAAAACGGCTTATTTTAGACGATCTTTTGCTTTGAACAAGAAAACTTACATCGAACAGACTAAAAACGTATTAATCTGGCATAAAAGAGCAATTTATGTATCACTTTGGATAAAGGCAGCTAATCCTATTCGTTTCATTGCTTAAAATAGACAAAATTGTTAATAAATCTAACAAAAACGCTGTATTCTAGCACAAAATACTAATTACATTATAGTTTCGACGAGAATAGCTTATTTGGAATGATTCTATGCTTCCAAACGAGTAAATTTTTATTAAACAGATGCCAAACATCATGTTTTGTCCTATAAAGACATTTTATATTGCAGTTTGTATTAAAACAAAATATTTTCGTTGACTCTTTGTTAGAAGCAGCAAACCTAACATTAAAGAATCTGAAAACTTTGTATTCGGACACAAACCACCGAATTTTGTATCAGTTTAGACAAAAACGGTTGATTTTCGACAATATTTTGCTTTGAACAAGAAAATTTATATCAAACTGACTAAAAACGTCTTATTTTAGCACAAAACAAAAGATTTGCGTTATAGTCTTGAAGCTGATTCATGACACAGTTTGGATAAAAACCAATTATTTTTGTTAATTCATTGTTACAAACAAGAAACCTTACATCAAAGAAACTGAAAACCCCTTATTTAGGCACGGAAATTCGAATTACGTTTCAGCCTTTGTTTTGAACACGAAAACTTACATTAAAAAGATTAAAAACGTCTTATTCTGGCTGAAAACTGCAAATTATATATTACTCTAGATAAAAGCAATTTATCCTGATTACTCCTTTACTTAGAATAGAGTAAACTTGTATAAAACTTAATGAAAACTTTAAATTTAGTCTCAAAGAAATAATTTACGTTATAGTTTTGACCAGCACTGTTTATTTCAAACGAATTTATGATTCGAAACTAATGAACTTTTATGGGGCAGATGCAAAACCACATATTACCATATAAAGCGTTGTTTTAAAGCAAAGTATTACCTTTTGCAACAAGAAATTTCACGTCAAAGAAACTGAAAACTTCGTATCCATGCATAAATAACGAACTACGTATCAGTTTAGGCAAATACAGCTTATTTTAAACGATTCATTGCTATAAACAAGAAAAATTTTATCAAGCATATTGAAAACGTCTTATTCTCGAAAATAAGAGCAAATTATGTATCAGTTTTGACAAAAGCGGATTACTCTGTTTGATTCTATGCTTAGAGTAGAGTAAACTACTATAAAACGTAATGAAAACTCTATATTCAAGCTCAAAAGAACAAATTACGTTATAGTTTTGGCAAAAAAAAATATTTCGGACGATTACATACTTCGAAGTAAGCAAACTTTAATTGAACAAGTGCAAAAGCTAATACTTTGCTTTAAAATAACGATTTATGTGGTAATATGGTATTTTGCATCTGTCCTATAAAAGTTTACTCGTTTCGCTCCATTGAATCATTCGAAATAAATTATTTTGACACAACAACAACGAAAATAATTTGTTTTTGTTTAAACTGTAACATAAGTCGCTTTTATAAAACGAACTAAGACGTTTGGCATCTGTTTATTGAAAGTTTTCTCGTTTGGGGGCATAAAATCGTTTGAAATTAACAGTTCTGGTCAAAACTATAACGTAAATTATTTCTTTGTATCACTTTAAAGATTTGCGTTATAGTCTTGACGAGAACTGTTAATTTCAAACGATTCTATGCTTTGAAACCAGTATACTTTCACTGAACAGAGGCAAAACGTCTGATTTCGCCTTTAAAAAACGATTTATGTCACAGTTTGGATTAAAACCAATGATTTTCGTTTATTCATTGTTACAAACAAGAAACCTTACATCAAAGAAACTGAAAACCTCTTATTCAGGCCCAGAAAATCAAATTACGTTTCAGTCTAGACACAAATTGCTGTTTTTAGACGATTCTTTCTTTTGAACACGAAAACTTACATTAAAAAGATTAAAAACGTCTTATTCTGGCTCAAAACTGCAAATTATGTATTACTTTGGATAAAAGCAGTTTATCCTGATTACTCCTTTGCTTAGAATAGAGCAAACTTGTATAAAACTTAATGAAAACTTTAAATTTCGTCTCAAAGAAATAATTTACGTTATAGTTTTGACCAGAACTGTTAATTTCAAACGATTTTATGCTCCCAAACGAGAAAACTTTCACTAAACAAATGCCAAACGTCTTAGTTCGTTTTATAAAAGCGACTTATGTAACAGTTTAAACAAAAACAAATTATTTTCGCTGTTGTTGTGTTAAAATAATTTATTTCGAATGATTCAATGGAGCGAAACGAGTAAACTTTTATAGGACAGATGCAAAATACCATATTACCACATAAATCGTTATTTTAAAGCAAAGTATTAGCTTTTGCACTTGTTCAATTAAAGTTTGCTTACTTCGAAGTATGTAATCGTCCGAAATATTTTTTTTTGCCAAAACTATAACGTAATTTGTTCTTTTGAGCTTGAATATAGAGTTTTAATTACGTTTTATAGTAGTTTACTCTACTCTAAGCATAGAATCAAACAGAGTAATCCGCTTTTGTTAAAACTGATACATAATTTGCTCTTATTTTCGAGAATAAGACGTTTTCAATATGCTTGATAAAATTTTTCTTGTTTATAGCAAGGAATCGTTTAAAATAAGCTGTATTTGCTTAAACTGATACGTAATTCGATATTTATGCATGGATACGAAGTTTTCAGTTTCTTTGACGTGAAATTTCTTGTTGCAAAAGGTAATACTTTGCTTTAAAACAACGCTTTATATGGTAATATGTGGTT
>NC_087394.1:17868711-17878711 GCF_031307605.1 Tribolium castaneum | reverse complement strand
TCTCGCTTATGGTTTGTTCTACATGAAAAATGCAAATAACTATTTTGCAGGAAATTTTATCATCTTTAATTTTGGTGAAAAGTTAAAAATTGATAGGAGTAACTGTTTTCGAGATATAAGCAAGAAACCAAAAAACTATTACCTTAATGCAGCGTTTGCATATATGCAAATTTAGTACTATTAGTTTATTAATGTTATTGTTATTAATATGACGACTAAAGACGATTCTGAAACCTTTAAAGACTTTTATGTCTTCTCCTTTTTCCTCCACTAAAGTGTTAGACACAATTAATTTAGTTTAATTTCAGTTTTTCAAACATTTTATTTTAAAGCAAATTTTTGTTAGAAATTATTTATATTCATCTCTATAACTCGCTTATGCTTGGTCCTACAAGAAAAATGCAAATAATTACTTTGTTGGAAATTTTATCAGCTTTAATTTTGAAAGAAAGATAAAATTTGATAGGTGTAACTGTTTTCGAGATATAAGCTAGAAACCAAAATCTGTTACATTAATTAAGCGCTTGCATATAAGCAAATTTAGTACTATTAGTATTATTATTATTAATGTTATTGTTATTAATATGACGACTAAAAACGACTCTGAAGTCTTTGGTGACTTTTATGTCTTCTCCTTTTTCCTATACTAAAGTGTTAGACTCAAATTGCATGTAAGCAAATTTAGTACTATTAGTATTATTATTAATGTTATTGTTATTAATATGACGACAAAAGACGACTCTGAAACCTTTAGTGACCTTTATGTCTTCTCCTTTTTTCTCTACTAAAGTGTTAGACACAATTAATTTAGTTTAATTTTAGTTTTTCAAACATTTTATTTTAAATTAAGACTAACACTTTAGTATAGAAAAAAGGAGAAGACATAAAAGTCACCAAAGTCTTCAGAGTCGTTTTTAGTCGTCATATTAATAACAATAACATTAATAATAATAATACTAATAGTACTAAATTTGCTTATATGCAAGCGCTTTATTAAGGTAACAGTTTTTTGGTTTCTTGCTTATATCTCGAAAACAGTTACTCCTATCAATTTTTATCTGTTTACTAAAATTAAAGCTGATAAAATTTCCTACAAAATAGTTATTTGCATTTTTCATGTAGGACTAACCATAAGCAAGATATAAGTTTGAAAATAATCAATATTTAAAAAAAAAGTGCTTTAACAGAAAATGTCTTGTGATTTAAAATACACTTAATTTATTGGGTCCAATACATTATTAGAAGAAAAAGGAGGTGACTTAAAAGTCACAGAAGTCTTCAGAGTCGTTTTTAAATGCTGCATTTTCGTCTTCGTCTCAAACATTGAAAACTGAATTACATTTTTGTTTAGTTACTGTAACAGTTTTCACTTTGGTTTTTTGCTTATATTTCGAAAACAATTATTCATATCAATTTTTATCTTTCTTTCAAAATTAAAGCTGATAAAATTTTCTACAAAATAGTTATTTGCATTTTTCTTGTAGGACCAACCATAAGCGAGTTATAGAGTTGGATATAAATAATATTTAACAAAAACTTGCTAAAAAATAAAATGTTTGAAAAACTAAAAAATAAAATTTCCTACAAAATAGTAATTTGCATTTTTCATGTAGGACTAACCATAAGCGAGATATAAGTTTAAAAATAATTAATATTTAAAAAAAAAGTGCTTTAACAGAAAATGTCTTGTGATTTAAAATACACTTAATTTATTGGGTCCAATACTTTATTAGAAGAAAAAGGAGGTGACATAAAAGTCACCAAAGTCTTGAGAGTCGTTCTTAGTCGTCATATCAATAACAATAACATTAATAATAATAATACTAATAGTACTAAATTTGCTTATATGCAAGCGCTTAATTAAGGTAACAGTTTCTTGCTTATATCTCGAAAACTTACATTTTTGTTCAATAACTGTAACAGTTTTTACTTTGGTTCTTTGCTTATATCTCGAAAACAATTATTCCTATCAATTTTTATCTTTCTTTCAAAATTAAAGCTGATAAAATTTCCTACAAAATAGTTATTTGCATTTCTTTTGTAAGACCAACCATAAGCGAGTTATAGAGTTGGATATAAATAATCTTTAACAAAAATTTGCTTTAAAATATAATGTTTGAAAAACCGAAATTAAACTAAATTAATTGAGTCTAACACTTTAGTATAGGAAAAAGGAGAAGACATAAAAGTCACCAAAGTCTTCAGAGTCGTTTTTAGTTGTCATATTAATAACAATAACATTAATAATAATAATAATGCTGCATTTTCGTCTTCGTCTCAAACATTGAAAACTGAATTACATTTTTGTTCAGTAACAGTTTCAGTTTTCTTATTGGTTTTTTGCTTATATCTCGAAAACAGTTACTCCAATCAATTTTTATCTTTCTTTCAAAATTAAAGCTGATAAAATTTCCTACAAAATAGTTATTTACATTTTTCTTGTAGGACCAACCATAAGCGAGTTATAGAGTTGGGTATAAATAATATTTAACAAAAACTTGCTTTAAAAAAAAATGTTTGAAAAACTAAAATTAAACTAAATTAATTGTGTCTAACACTTTAGTAGAGGAAAAAGGAGAAGACATAAAGGTCACTAAAGGTTTCAGAGTCGTCTTTAGTTGTCATATTAATAACAATAACATTAATAATAATACTAATAGTACTAAATTTGCTTACATGCAAACGCTTAATTAAGGTAACAGTTTTTTGGTTTCTTGCTTATATCTTGAAAACAGTTACTTATATCAATTTTAATCTTTTTACTAAAATTAAAGCTGATAAAATTTTCTACAAAACAGTTATTTGCATTTTTCATGTAAGACTAAGCATAAGCGAGATATAAGTTTAAAAATTATTAATATTTAAAAAAAAAGTGCTTTAACAGAAAATGTTTTGTGATTTAAAATACACTTAATTTATTAGGTCCAATACTTTATTAGAAGAAAAAGGAGGTGACATATAAGTCACTGAAGTCTTCAGAGTCGATTTTAAATGCTGCATTTTCGTCTTCGTCTCAAACATTGAAAACTGAATTACATTTTTGTTCAGTAACAGTTACAGTTTTCTTATTGGTTTTTTGCTTATATCTCGAAAACAGTTACTCCTATCAATTTTTATCTTTCTTTTAAAATTAAAGCTGATAAAATTTCCTACAAAATAATTATATAAATAAAAACAAATATAATAAAAGGAGAAGACATAAATGTCACTAAAGGTTTCAGAGTCGTCTTTAGTCGTCATATTAATAACAATAACATTAATAATAATAATACTAATAGTACTAAATTTGCTTATATGCAATCGCTTAATTAAGGTAACAGTTTTTTGGTTTCTTGCTTATATCTCGAAAACAGTTACTCTTATCAATTTTTATCTTTTTACTAAAATTAAAGCTGATAAAATTTCCTACAAAATAGTTATTTGCATTTCTCATGTAGGACTAACCATAAGCGAGATATAAATTTGAAAATAATTAATATTTAAAAAAAAAGTGCTTTAACAGACAATGTTTTGTGATTTAAACTACACTTAATTTATTAGGTCCAATACTTTATTAGAAGAAAAAAGAGGTGACATATAAGTCACTGAAGTCTTCAGAGTCGATTTTAAATGCTGCATTTTCGAATTCATCTCAAACATTGAAAACTGAATTACATTTTTGTTCAGTAACAGTTACAGTTTTCTTATTGGTTTTTTGCTTATATCTCGAAAACAGTTACTCCTATCAATTTTTATCTTTCTTTTAAAATTAAAGCTGATAAAATTTCCTACAAAATAATTATATAAATAAAAATAAATATAATAAAAGGAGAAGACATAAATGTCATTAAAGGTTTCAGAGTCGTCTTTAGTCGTCATATTAATAACAATAACATTTGTTAAATATTATTTATATCTAACTCTATAACTCGCTTACGGTTGGTCTTACAAGAAAAATGCAAATAACTATTTTGTAGGAAATTTTATCAGCTTTAATTTTGAAAAAAAGATAAAAATTGATAGGAGTAACTGTTTTAGAGATATAAGCAAAAAACCAATAAGAAAACTGTAACTGTTACTGAACAAAAATGTAATTCAGTTTTCAATGTTTGAGACGAAGACGAAAATGCAGCGTTATTATTATTATTAATGTTATTGTTATTAATATGACGACTACAAACAACTCTGAAGACTTTGGTGACTTTTATGTCTTCTCCTTTTTCCTATACTAAAGTGTTAGACTCAATTAATTTAGTTTAATTTCGGATTTTCAAACATTATATTTTAAAGCAAATTTTTGTTAAAGATTATTTATATCCAACTCTATAACTCGCTTATGGTTGGTCTTACAAAAGAAATGCAAATAACTATTTTGTAGGAAATTTTATCGGCTTTAATTTTGAAAGAAAGATAAAAATTGATAGGAGTAACTGTTTTCGAGATATAAGCAAAAAACCAATAAGAATACTGTAACTGTTACTGAACAAAAATGTAATTCAATTTTCAATGTTTGAGACGAAGACGAAAATGCAGCATTTAAAAACGACTCTGAAGACTTCAGCGACTTTTATGTCACCTCCTTTTTCTTCTAATAAAGTATTGGACCCAATAAATTAAGTGTATTTTAAATCACAAGACATTTTCTGTTAAAGCACTTTTTTTTTAAATATTAATAATTTTTAAACTTATATCTCGCTTATGGTTAGTCTTACATGAAAAATGCAAATAACTATTTTGTAGGAAATTTTATCAGCTTTAATTTTAAAAGAAAGATAAAAATTGATAGAAGTAACTGTTTTCGAGATATAAGCAAAAAACCAATAAGAAAACTGTAACTGTTACTGAACAAAAATGTAATTCAGTTTTCAATGTTTGAGACGAAGACGAAAATGCAGCATTTAAAATCGACTCTGAAGACTTCAGTGACTTATATGTCACCTCCTTTTTCTTCTAATAAAGGATTGGACCTAATAAATTAAGTGTATTTTAAATCACAAAACATTTTCTGTTAAAGCACTTTTTTTTTAAATATTAATTATTTTCAAACTTATATCTCGCTTATGGTTAGTCCTACATGAGAAATGCAAATAACTATTTTGTAGGAAATTTTATCAGCTTTAATTTTGAAAGAAAGATAAAAATTGATAGGAGTAATTGTTTTCGAGATATAAGCAAAAAACCAAAGTAAAAACTGTTACAGTTACTGAACAAAAATGTAATTCAGTTTTCAATGTTTGAGAGGAAGACGAAAATGCAGCATTTAAAAACGACTCTGAAGACTTTAGTGACTTTTATGTCTCCTCCTTTTTCCTCTACTAAAGTGTTAGACACAATTAATTTAGTTTAATTTCAGTTTTTCAAACATTTTATTTTAAAGCAAATTTTTGTTAAATATTAAAAACTATAAAATGGTTTAGATTGCCTAAAAACACACATCACACATGATCTTTTGCATAGAAATGAGAAAACGCTCATGTAACACACAAAATAAGCTCCATTTTTCCTTATTAAAAGTATTATTATTATTATTATTACTTTTGTTACTATTACTATTATTATTATTATTATTATTATTATTGCTATTATTATTATTATTAACTTTTGTATAGTAAATGATTTTATACCAGTTTTAAAATGAGTTATTAATTTTAGACAATTTCTTGCCTAAAAACACAGATCACAGATGATTTCTTGCATAGAAATGAGAAAACACTCATATAACACACAAAATAAGCTTCATTTTTGCTTAGAAAACTAAGCTTACTTTTATTACTATTATTATTATTTTTATTATTATTATTGTTATTATTATTATTATTATTATTATTATTATTATTATTATTATTATTATTATTATCATTATAATAATTATTATTAAAAACCGATTTTAACTTTTGTATAGTATTGTTTTTATACCAGTTTTAAAATGAGTGATTAATTTTAGCCAATTTCTTGCCTAAAAACTATAAAATGGCTAAGATTGCCTAAAAACACTGATCACACATGATCTTTTGCATAGAAATGAGAAAACGCTCATATAACACAAAATAAGCTTTATTTCTGCTTAGAAAACTAAGCTTACTTTTATTACTACTATTATTATTATTTTTATTATTATTATTATTATTATTATTATTATTATTATTATTATTATTATTATTATTATTATTATTATTATTATTATTAATAACCGATTATAACTTTTGTATAGTAAATGTTTTTATAACAGTTTTAAAATGAATTATTAGTTTTAGACAATTTCTTGCCTAAAAACACAGATCACAGATGATCTCTTGCATAGAAATGAGAAAACGCTCAGATAACACAAAATAAGCATCATTTTTGCTTAAAAAAACTAAGCTTTAATTTAGAAAGAAATTCATTATTATAAGTATTATTATCATTATTATTATTATTATTATTATTATTATTATTATTATTATTATTATTATTATTATTATTATTATTATTATTATTATTATTATTATTATTATTATTATTATTATTATATTATTATTATTATTATTATTATTATTAACTTTTGTATTGTAAATGTTTTTATACCAGTTTTAAAATGAGTTATTAATTTTAGACAATTTCTTGCCTAAAAACACAGATCACAGATGATTTCTTGCATAGAAATGAGAAAACGCTCATATAACACAAAATAAGCTTCATTTTTGCTTAGAAAACTAAGCTTACTTTTATTACTATTATTATTTTTATTATTATTATTATTATTACTATTATTAGTATTATTATTTTTATTATTATTATTATTATTATTATTATTATTATTATTATTATTATTATTATTATTATTATTATTATTATTGTTATTATTATTATTATTATTATTATTAAAAACTTATATTAAACAGACAGAAAACGTCGTATTCTGACACAAAAAAACGAATTACGTTATAGACTTGACGAGAACGGCGTATCTCGGACTCTTATAGGACTTTTATAGAGTCAAAAAGTATCAGTTTGGATTAAAATAAATTATTTTTGTTGACTCTCAGTCTGAATTGTTCATCAGTTCAAACAAAAACGGCTTATTTTAGACGATCTTTTGCTTTGAACAAGAAAACTTACATCGAACAGACTAAAAACGTATTAATCTGGCATAAAAGAGAAATTTATGTATCACTTTAGATAAAGGCAGCTAATCCTATTCGTTTCATTGCTTAAAATAGACAAAATTGTTAATAAATCTAACAAAAACGCTGTATTCTAGCACAAAATACTAATTACATTATAGTTTCGACGAGAATAGCTTATTTGAAATGATTCTATGCTTCCAAACGAGTAAATTTTTATTAAACAGATGCCAAACATCATGTTTTGTCCTATGAAGACATTTTATATTGCAGTTTGTATTAAAACAAAATATTTTCGTTGATTCTTTGTTAGAAGCAGCAAACCTAACATTAAAGAATCTGAAAACTTTGTATTCGGACACAAACCACCGAATTTTGTATCAGTTTAGACAAAAACGGTTGATTTTCGACAATATTTTGCTTTGAACAAGAAAACTTATATCAAACTGACTAAAAACGTCTTATTTTAGCACAAAACAAAAGATTTGCGTTATAGTCTTAAAGCTGATTCATGCCACAGTTTGGATAAAAACCAAATATTTTTGTTAATTCATTGTTACAAACAAGAAACCTTACATCAAAGAAACTGAAAACCCCTTATTCAGGCACAGAAATTCGAATTACGTTTCAGTCTGGACAAAAACTGCTTATTTTAGACGATCTTTTGTCTTGAACACGAAAACTTACATTAAAAAGATTAAAAACGTCTTATTCTGGCTGAAAACTGCAAATTATATATTACTCTAGATAAAAGCAATTTATCCTGACTACTCCTTTACTTAGAATAGAGTAAACTTGTATAAAACTTAATGAAAACTTTAAATTTCGTCTCAAAGAAATAATTTACATTATAGTTTTGACCAGCACTGTTTATTTCAAACGAATTTATCATTCGAAACTAATGAACTTTTATGGGGCAGATGCAAAACCACATATTACCATATAAAGCGTTGTTTTAAAGCAAAGTATTTCCTTTTGCAACAAGAAATTTCACGTCAAAGAAACTGAAAACTTCGTATCCATGCATAAATATCGAATTACGTATCAGTTTAAGCAAATACAGCTTATTTTAAACGATTCCTTGCTATAAACAAGAAAAAATTTTATCAAGCATATTGAAAACGTCTTATTCTCGAAAATAAGAGCAAATTATGTATCAGTTTTAACAAAAGCGGATTACTCTGTTTGATTCTATGCTTAGAGTAGAGTAAACTACTATAAAACGTAATGAAAACTCTATATTCAAGCTCAAAAGAACAAATTACGTTATAGATTTGGCAAAAAAAAAATATTTCGGACGATTACATACTTCGAAGTAAGCAAACTTTAATTGAACAAGTGCAAAAGCTAATACTTTGCTTTAAAATAACGATTTATGTGGTAATATGGTATTTTGCATCTGTCCTATAAAAGTTTACTCGTTTCGCTCCATTGAATCATTCGAAATAAATTATTTTAACACAACAACAGCGAAAATAATTTGTTTTTGTTTAAACTGTTACATAAGTCGCTTTTATAAAACGAACTAAGACGTTTGGCATTTGTTTAGTGAAAGTTTTCTCGTTTGGGGGCATAAAATCGTTTGAAATTAACAGTTCTGGTCAAAACTATAACGTAAATTATTTCTTTGAGACGAAATTTAAAGTTTTCATTAAGTTTTATACAAGTTTGCTCTATTCTAAGCAAAGGAGTAATCAGGATAAACTGCTTTTATCCAAAGTAATACATAATTTGCAGTTTTGAGCCAGAATAAGACGTTTTTAATCTTTTTAATGTAAGTTTTCGTGTTCAAAAGAAAGAATCGTCTAAAATAAGCAATTTGTGTCTAGACTGAAACGTAATTTGATTTTCTGGGCCTGAATAAGAGGTTTTCAGTTTCTTTGATGTAAGGTTTCTTGTTTGTAACCATGAATAAACGAAAATCATTGGTTTTAATCCAAACTGTGACATACATCGTTTTTTAAAGGCGAAATCAGACGTTTTGCCTCTGTTCAGTAAAAGTATACTGGTTTCAAAGCATAGAATCGTTTGAAATTAACAGTTCTCGTCAAGACTATAACGCAAATCTTTAAAGTGATACAAAGAAATAATTTACGTTATAGTTTTGACCAGAACTGATAATTTCAAACGATTTTATGCCCCCAAACGAGAAAACTTTCAATAAACAGATGCCAAACGTCTTAGTTCGTTTTATAAAAGCGATTTATGTTACAGTTTAAACAAAAACAAATTATTTTCGTTGTTGTTGTGTCAAAATAATTTCTTTCGAATGATTCAATGGAGCGAAACGAGTAAACTTTTATAGGACAGATGCAAAATACCATATTACCACATAAATCGTTATTTTAAAGCAAAGTATTAGCTTTTGCACTTGTTCAATTAAAGTTTGCTTACTTCGAAGTATGTAATCGTCCGAAATATTTTTTTTTGCCAAAACTATAACGTAATTTGTTCTTTTGAGCTTGAATATAGAGTTTTCATTACGTTTTATAGTAGTTTACTCTACTCTAAGCATAGAATCAAACAGAGTAATCCGCTTTTGTTAAAACTGATACATAATTTGCTCTTATTTTCGAGAATAAGACGTTTTCAATATGCTTGATAAAATTTTTCTTGTTTATAGCAAGGAATCGTTTAAAATAAGCTGTATTTGCTTAAACTGATACGTAATTCGATATTTATGCATGGATACGAAGTTTTCAGTTTCTTTGACGTGAAATTTCTTGTTGCAAAAGGAAATACTTTGCTTTAAAACAACGCTTTATATGGTAATATGTGGTTTTGCATCTGCCCCATAAAAGTTAATTAGTTTCGAATGATAAATTCGTTTGAAATAAACAGTGCTGGTCAAAACTATAATGTAAATTATTTCTTTGAGACGAAATTTAAAGTTTTCATTAAGTTTTATACAAGTTTAC
>NC_087394.1:17751211-17866211 GCF_031307605.1 Tribolium castaneum | reverse complement strand
TAGTACTATTAGTATTATTATTATTATTAATGTTATTGTTATTGATATGACGACTAAGAACGACTCTCAAGACTTTGGTGACTTTTATGTCACCTCATTTTTCTTCTAATAAAGTATTGGACCCAATAAATTAAGTGTATTTTAAATCACAAGACATTTTCTGTTAAAGCACTTTTTTTTAAATATTAATTATTTTTAAACTTATATCTCGCTTATGGTTAGTCCTACATGAAAAATGCAAATTACTATTTTGTAGGAAATTTTATCAGCTTTAATTTTAGTAAAAAGATAAAAATTGATAGGAGTAACTGTTTTCGAGATATAAGCAAGAAACCAAAAAACTGTTACCTTAATTAAGCGCTTGCATATAAGCAAATTTAGTACTAAAAACAACTCTGAAGACTTTGGTGATTTTTATGTCTTTTCCTTTTTCCTCTACTAAAGTGTTAGACCCAATTAATTTAGTTTAATATCGGTTTTTCAAACATTTTATTTTAAAGCAAATTTTTGTTAAAGATTATTTATATCCAACTCTATAACTCGCTTATGGTTGGTCCTACAAAAAAATGGAAATAACTATTTTGTAGGAAATTTTATCAGCTTTAATTTTGAAAAAAAGATAAAAATTGATACGAGTAACTGTTTTCGAGATATAAGCAAGAAACCAAAAAACTGTTACCTTAATAAAGCGCTTGCATATAAGCAAATTTAGTACTATTAGTATTATTATTATTAATGTTATTGTTATTAATATGACGACTAAGGACGACTCTGAAACATTTAGTGAATTTTATGTCTTCTCCTTTTTCCTATACTAAAGTGTTAGACCCAATTAATTTAGTTTAATTTCGGTTTTTCAAACATTTTATTTTAAAGCAAATTTTTGTTAAAGATTATTTATATCCAACTCTATAACTCGCTTATGGTTGGTCTTACAAAAGAAATGCAAATAACTATTTTGTAGGAAATTTTATCAGCTTTAATTTTGAAAGAAAGATAAAAATTGATAGGAGTAATTGTTTTCGAGATATAAGCAAAAAACCAAAGTGAAAACTGTTACAGTTACTGAACAAAAATGTAATTCAGTTTTCAATGTTTGAGACGAAGACGAAAATGCAGCATTTAAAAACGACTCTGAAGACTTCAGTGACTTTTATGTCACCTCCTTTTTCTTCTAATAGAGTATTGGTCCCAATAAATTAAGTGTATTTTAAATCACAAGACATTTTCTGTTAAAGCACTTTTTTTTTAAATATTAATTATTTTCAAACTTCTATCTCGCTTATGGTTAGTCCTACATAAAAAATGCAAATAACTATTTTGTAGGGAATTTTATCAGCTTTAATTTTAGTAAAAAGATAAAAATTGATAGGAGTAACTGTTTTCGAGATATAAGCAAGAAACTGTTACCTTAATTAAGCGCTTGCATATATGCAAATTTAGTAATATTAGTATTATTATTATTAATGTTATTGTTATTAATAGGACGACTAAAGACGACACTGAAACATTTAGTGACTTTTATGTCTTCTCCTTTTTCCTCTACTAAAGTGTTAGACACAATTAATTTAGTTTAATTCCGGTTTTTCAAGCATTTTATTTTAAAGCAAATTTTTGTTAAATATTATTTATATCCAACTCTATAACTCGTTTATGCTTGGTCCTACAAGAAAAATGTTAATAACTATTTTGTTGGAAATTTTATCAGCTTTAATTTTGAAAGAAAGATAAAATTTGATAGGAGTAACTGTTTTCGAGATATAAGCAAAAAACCAATAAGAAAACTGTAACTGTTACTGAACAAAAATGTAACTCAGTTTTCAATGTTTGAGACGAAGACAAAAATGTAGCATTTATTTAAGAGTCGTTTTTAATCGTCATATTAATAACAATAACATTAATAATAATAATACTAATAATACTAAATTTGCTTATATGCAAACGCTTAATTAAGGTAACAGTTTTTTGGTTTCTTGATTATATCTCGAAAACAGTTACTCCTATCAATTTTTATCTTTTTACTAAAATTAAAGCTGATAAAATTTCCTACACAATAGTTATTGGCATTTTTTTTGTAGGACCAACCATAAGCGAGTTATAGAGTTGGATATAAATAATATTTAACAAAAATTTGCTTTAAAATAAAATGCTTGAAAAACCGGAATTAAACTAAATTAATTGTGTCTAACACTTTAGTAGAGGAAAAAGGAAAAGACATAAAAGTCACTAAATGTTTCAGTGTCGTCTTTAGTCGTCCTATTAATAACAATAACATTAATAATAATAATACTAATATTACTAAATTTGCATATATGCAAGCGCTTAATTAAGGTAACAGTTTCTTGCTTATATCTCGAAAACAGTTACTCCTATCAAATTTTATCTTTCTTTCAAAATTAAAGCTGATAAAATTTCCAACAAAATAGTTATTAACATTTTTCTTGTAGGACCAAGCATAAACGAGTTATAGAGTTGGATATAAATAATATTTAACAAAAATTTGCTTTAAAATAAAATGCTTGAAAAACCGGAATTAAACTAAATTAATTGTGTCTAACACTTTAGTAGAGGAAAAAGGAGAAGACATAAAAGTCACCAAAGTCTTCAGAGTCGTTTTTAGTCGTCATATTAATAACAATAACATTAATTATAATAATACTAATAGTACTAAATTTGCTTATATGCAAGCGCTTAATTAAGGTAACAGTTTCTTGCTTATATCTCGAAAACAGTTACTCCTATCAATTTTTATCTTTTTACTAAAATTAAAGCTGATAAAATTTCCGACAAAATAGTTATTTGCATTTTTTATGTAGGACTAACCATAAGCGAGATAGAAGTTTGAAAATAATTAATATTTAAAAAAAAAGTGCTTTAACAGAAAATGTCTTGTGATTTAAAATACACTTAATTTAATGGGTCCAATACTTTATTAGAAGAAAAAGGAGGTGACATAAAAGTCACTGAAGTCTTCAGAGTCGTTTTTAAATGCTGCATTTTCGTCTTCGTCTCAAACATTGAAAACTGAATTACATTTTTGTTCAGTAACTGTAACAGTTTTCACTTTGGTTTTTTGCTTATATTTCGAAAACAATTACTCCTATCAATTTTTATCTCTCTTTCAAAATTAAAGCTGATAAAATTTCCTACAAAATAGTTATTTGCATTTTTCATGTAGGACTAACCATAAGCGAGATATAAGTTCGAAAATAATTATTATTTAAAAAAAAAGTGCTTTAACAGAAAATGTCTTGTGATTTAAAATACACTTAATTTATTGGGTCCAATACTTTATTAGAAGAAAAAGGAGGTGACATAAAAGTCACTGACGTCTTCAGAGTCGTTTTTAAATGCTGCACTTTTGTCTTCGTCTCAAACATTGAAAACTGAGTTACATTTTTGTTCAGTAACAGTTACAGTTTTCTTATTGGTTTTTTGCTTATATCTCGAAAACAGTTACTCCTATCAAATTTTACCTTTTTTTCAAAATTAAAGCTGATAAAATTTCCAACAAAATAGTTATTTACATTTTTCTTGTAGGACCAAGCATAAACGAGTTATAGAGTTGGATATAAATAATATTTAACAAAAATTTGCTTTAAAATAAAATGCTTAAAAAACCGGAATTAAACTAAATTAATTGTGTCTAACACTTTAGTAGAGGAAAAAGGAAAAGACATAAAAGTCACTAAATGTTTCAGAGTCGTCTTTAGTCGCCCTATTAATAACAATAACATTAATAATAATAATACTAATATTACTAAATTTGCTTATATGCAAGCGCTTAATTAAGGTAACAGTTTCTTGCTTATATCTCGAAAACAGTTACTCCTATCAATTTTTATCTTTTTACTAAAATTAAAGCTGATAAAATTTCCTACAAAATAGTTATTTGCATTTTTTATGTAGGACTAACCATAAGCGAGATATAAGTTTGAAAATAATTAATATTAAAAAAAAAGTGCTTTAACAGAAAATGTCTTGTGATTTAAAATACACTTAATTTAATGGGTCCAATACTTTATTAGAAGAAAAAGGTGGTGACATAAAAGTCACTGAAGTCTTCAGAGTCGATTTTAAATGCTGCATTTTCGTCTTTGTCTCAAACATTGAATACTGAATTACATTTTTGTTTAGTAACAGTTACAGTTTTCTTATTGGTTTTTTGCTTATATCTCGAAAACAGTTACTCCTATCAATTTTTATCTTTCTTTCAAAATCAAAGCTGATAAAATTTCCTACAAAATAGTTATTGGCATTTTTTTTGTAGGACCAACCATAAGCGAGTTATAAAGTTGGATATAAATAATCTTTAACAAAAATTTGCTTTAAAATAAAATGTTTGAAAAACCGAAATTAAACTAAATTAATTAAGACTAACACTTTAGTTGAGGAAAAAGGAGAAGACATAAAAGTCACCAAAGTTTTGAGAGTTGTTTTTAGTCGTCATATTAATAACAATAACATTAATAATAATAATACTAATAGTACTAAATTTGCTTATAAGCAAGCGCTTTATTAAGGTAACAGTTTATTGGTTTCTTGCTTATATCTCGAAAACAGTTACTCCTATCAATTTTCATCTTTTTACTAAAATTAAAGCTGATAAAATTTCCTACAAAATAGTTATTTGCATTTTTCATGTAGGACTAACCATAAGCGAGATATAAGTTTGAAAATAATCAATATTTAAAAAAAAGTGCTTTAACAGAAAATGTCATGTGATTTAAAATACACTTAATTTATTGGGTCCAATACATTATTAGAAGAAAAAGGAGGTGACTTAAAAGTCACAGAAGTCTTCAGAGTCGTTTTTAAATGCTGCATTTTCGTCTTCGTCTCAAACGTTGAAAACTGAATTACATTTTTGTTTAGTAACTGTAACAGTTTTCACTTTGGTTTTTTGCTTATATCTCGAAAACAATTATTCCTATCAATTTTTATCTTTCTTTCAAAATTAAAGCTGATAAAATTTCCTACAAAATAGTTATTTGCATTTTTCTTGAAGGACCAACCATAAGCGAGTTATAGAGTTGGATATAAATAATATTTAACAAAAACTTGCTATAAAATAAAATGTTTGAAAAACTAAAAAATAAAATTTCCTACAAAATAGTAATTTGCATTTGTCATATAGGACTAACCATAAGCGAGATATAAGTTTAAAAATAATTAATATTTAAAAAAAAAGTGCTTTAACAGAAAATGTCTTGTGATTTAAAATACACTTAATTTATTGGGTCCAATACTTTATTAGAAGAAAAAGGAGGTGACATAAAAGTCACCAAAGTCTTGAGAGTCGTTCTTAGTCGTCATATCAATAACAATAACATTAATAATAATAATACTAATAGTACTAAATTTGCTTATATGCAAGCGCTTAATTAAGGTAACAGTTTCTTGCTTATATCTCGAAAACTTACATTTTTGTTCAGTAACTGTAAGAGTTTTTACTTTGGTTTTTTGCTTATATTTCGAAAACAATTACTCCTATCAATTTTTATCTTTCTTTCAAAATTAAAGCTGATAAAATTTCCTACAAAATAGTTATTTGCATTTCTTTTGTAAGACCAACCATAAGCGAGTTATAGAGTTGGATATAAATAATCTTTAACAAAAATTTGCTTTAAAATATAATGTTTGAAAAACCGAAATTAAACTAAATTAATTGAGTCTAACACTTTAGTATAGGAAAAAGGAGAAGACATAAAAGTCACCAAAGTCTTCAGAGTCGTTTTTAGTCGTCATATTAATAACAATAACATCAATAATAATAATAATGCTGCATTTTCGTCTTCGTCTCAAACATTGAAAACTGAATTACATTTTTGTTCAGTAACAGTTACAGTTTTCTTATTGGTTTTTTGCTTATATCTCGAAAACAGTTACTCCTAACAATTTTTATCTTTATTTCAAAATTAAAGCTGATAAAATTTCCTACAAAATAGTTATTTGCATTTTTCTTGTAGGACCAACCATAAGCGAGTTATAGAGTTGGGTATAAATAATATTTAACAAAAACTTGCTTTAAAATAAAATGTTTGAAAAACTAAAATTAAACTAAATTAATTGTGTCTAACACTTTAGTAGAGGAAAAAGGAGAAGAGATAATGGTCACTAAAGGTTTCAGAGTCGTCTTTAGTCGTCATATTAATAACAATAACATTAATAAAAATACTAATAGTACTAAATTTGCTTACATGCAAACGCTTAATTAAGGTAACAGTTTTTTGTTTTCTTGCTTATATCTGGAAAACAGTTACTTATATCAATTTTTATCTTTTTACTAAAATTAAAGCTGATAAAATTTTCTACAAAATAGTTATTTGCATTTTTCATGTAAGACTAAGCATAAGCGAGATATAAGTTTAAAAATGATTAATATTTAAAAAAAAAGTGCTTTAACAGAAAATGTCTTGTGATTTAAAATACACTTAATTTATTGGGTCCAATACTATATTAGAAGAAAAAGGAGGTGACATAAAAGTCGCTGAAGTCTTCAGAGTCGTTTTTAAATGCTGCATTTTCGTCTTCGTCTCAAACATTGAAAACTGAATTACATTTTTGTTCAGTAACTGTAACAGTTTTTACTTTGGTTTTTTGCTTATATCTCGAAAACAATTACTCCTATCAATTTTTATCTTTCTTTCAAAATTAAAGCTGATAAAATTTCCTACAAAATAGTTATTTGCATTTCTTTTGTAAGACCAACCATAAGCGAGTTATAGAGTTGGATATAAATAATCTTTAACAAAAATTTGCTTTAAAATATAATGTTTGGAAAACCGAAATTAAACTAAATTAATTGAGTCTAACACTTTAGTATAGGAAAAAGGAGAAGACATAAAAGTCACCAAAGACTTCAGAGTCGTTTTTAGTCGTCATATTAATAACAATAACATTAATAATAATAATAATGCTGCATTTTCGTCTTCGTCTCAAACATTGAAAACTGAATTACATTTTTGTTCAGTAACAGTTACAGTTTTCTTATTGGTTTCTTGCTTATATCTCGAAAACAGTTACTTCTATCAATTTTTATCTTTTTTTCAAAATTAAAGCTGATAACATTTCCTACAAAATAGTTATTTGCATTTTTTTGTAGGACCAACCATAAGCGAGTTATAGAGTTGGATATAAATAATCTTAAACAAAAATTTTTTTTAAAATAAAATGTTTAAAAAACTAAAATTAAACCAAATTAATTGTGTCTAACACTTTAGTAGAGGAAAAAGGAGAAGACATAAAGGTCACTAAAGTCTTCAGAGTCGTTTTTAGTCGTCATATTAATAACAATAACATTAATAATAATAATACTAATAGTACTAAATTTGCTTATATGCAAGCGCTTAATTAATGTAACAGTTTTTTGGTTTCTAGCTTATATCTCGAAAACAGTTACTCCTATCAATTTTTATTTGTTTACTAAAATTAAAGCTGATAAAATTTCCTACAAAATAGTTATTTGCATTTTTCATGTAGGACTAACCATAAGCGAGATATAAGTTTGAAAATAATTAATATTTAAAAAAAAAGTGCTTTAACAGAAAATGTCTTGTGATTTAAAATACACTTAATTTATTGGGTCCAATACTTTATTAGAAGAAAAAGGAGGTGACATAAAAGTCACTGACGTCTTCAGAGTCGTTTTTAAATGCTGCATTTTCGTCTTCGTCTCAAACATTGAAAACTGAATTACATTTTTGTTCAGTAACTGTAACAGTTTTCACTTTGGTTTTTTGCTTATATCTCGAAAACAATTACTCCTATCAATTTTTATCTTTCTTTCAAAATTAAAGCTGATAAAATTTCCAACAAAATAGTTATTTGCATTTCTTTTGTAAGACCAACCATAAGCGAGTTATAGAGTTGGATATAAATAATCTTTAACAAAAATTTGCTTTAAAATAAAATGTTTGAAAAACCGAAATTAAACTAAATTAATTAAAACTAACACTTTAGTTGAGGAAAAAGGAGAAGACATAAAAGTCACCAAAGTCTTGAGAGTCGTTTTTAGTCGTCATATTAATAACAATAACATTAATAATAATAATACTAATAGTACTAAATTTGCTTATATGCAAGCGCTTTATTAAGGTAACAGTTTTTTGGTTTCTTGCTTATATCTCGAAAACAGTTACTCCTATCAATTTTTATCTTTTTACTAAAATTAAAGCTGATAAAAATTCCTACAAAATAGTTATTTGTATTTTTCTTGTAGGACCAAGCATAAGCGAGTTATAGAGATAGATATAAATAATATTTAACAAAAATTTGCTTTAAAATAAAATGTTTGAAATACTGAAATTAAACTAAATTAATTGTGTCTAACACTTTAGTATAGGAAAAAGGAGAAGACATAAAAGTCACCAAAGTCTTCAGAGTCGTTTTTAGTCGTCATATTAATAACAATAACATTAATAATAATAATACTAATAGTACTAAATTTGCTTATATGCAAGCGCTTTATTAAGGTAACAGTTTTTTGGTTTCTTGCTTATATCTCGAAAACAGTTACTCCTATCAATTTTTATCTGTTTACTAAAATTAAAGCTAATAAAATTTCCTACAAAATAGTTATTTGCATTTTTCATGTAAGACTAACCATAAGCGAGATGTAAGTTTGAAAATTATTAATATTTAAAAAAAAGTGCTTTAACAGAAAATGTCTTGTGATTTAAAATACACTTAATTTATTGGGTCCAATACTTTATTAGAAGAATAAGGAGGTGACATAAAAGTCGCTGAAGTCTTCAGAGTCGTATTTAAATGCTGCATTTTCGTCTTCGTCTCAAACATTGAAAACTGAATTACATTTTTGTTCAGTAACAGTTACAGTATTCTTATTGGTTTCTTGCTTATATCTCGAAAACAGTTACTCCTATCAATTTTTATCTTTTTACTAAAATTAAAGCTGATAAAATTTCCTACAAAATAGTAATTTGCATTTTTCATGTAGGACTAACCATAAGCGAGATATAAGTTTGAAAATAATTAATATTTAAAAAAAAAGTGCTTTAACAGAAAATGTCATGTGATTTAAAATACACTTAATTTAATGGGTCCAATACTTTATTAGAAGGAAAAGGAGGTGACATAAAAGTCACTGAAGTCTTCAGAGTCGTTTTTAAATGCTGCATTTTCGTCTTCGTCTCAAACATTGAAAACTGAATTACATTTTTGTTCAGTAACTGTAACAGTTTTTACTTTGGTTTTTTGCTTATATCTCGAACACAATTACTCCTATCAATTTTTGTCTTTTTTTCAAAATCAAAGCTGATAAAATTTCCTACAAAATAGTTATTGGCATTTTCTTTGTAGGACCAACCATAAGCGAGTTATAGAGTTGGATATAAATAATCTTTAACAAAAATTTGCTTTAAAATAAAATGTTTGAAATACTGAAATTAAACTAAATTAATTGTGTCTAACACTTTAGTATAGGAAAAAGGAGAAGACATAAAAGTCACCAAAGTCTTCTGAGTCGTTTTTAGTCGTCATATTAATAACAATAACATTAATAATAATAATACTAATAGTACTAAATTTGCTTATATGCAAGCGCTTTATTAAGGTAACAGTTTTTTGGTTTCTTGCTTATATCTCGAAAACAGTTACTCCTATCAATTTTTATCTGTTTACTAAAATTAAAGCTGATAAAATTTCTTACAAAATAGTTATTTGCATTTTTCATGTAGGACTAACCTTAAGCGAGATATAAGTTTGAAAATAATCAATATTTAAAAAAAAGTGCTTTAACAGAAAATGTCTTGTGATTTAAAATACACTTAATTTATTGGGTCCAATACATTATTAGAAGAAAAAGGAGGTGACTTAAAAGTCACAGAAGTCTTCAGAGTCGTTTTTAAATGCTGCATTTTCGTCTTCGTCTCAAACATTGAAAACTGAATTACATTTTTGTTTAGTAACTGTAACAGTTTTCACTTTGGTTTTTTGCTTATATCTCGAAAACTATTATTCCTATCAATTTTTATCTTTCTTTCAAAATTAAAGCTGATAAAATTTCCTACAAAATAGTTAATTGCATTTTTCATGTAGGACTAACCATAAGCGAGATATAAGTTTGAAAATAATTAATATTAAAAAAAAGTGCTTTAACAGAAAATGTCTTGTGATTTAAAATACACTTAATTTAATGGGTCCAATACTTTATTAGAAGAAAAAGGAGGTGACATAAAAGTCACTGAAGTCTTCAGAGTCGATTTTAAATGCTGCATTTTCGTCTTTGTCTCAAACATTGAATACTGAATTACATTTTTGTTTAGTAACAGTTACAGTTTTCTTATTGGTTTTTTGCTTATATCTCGAAAACAGTTACTCCTATCAATTTTTATCTTTCTTTCAAAATCAAAGCTGATAAAATTTCCTACAAAATAGTTATTGGCATTTTTTTTGTAGGACCAACCATAAGCGAGTTATAGAGTTGGATATAAATAATTTTTAACAAAAATTTGCTTTAAAATAAAATGTTTGAAAGACCGAAATTAAACTAAATTAATTAAGACTAACACTTTAGTTGAGGAAAAAGGAAAAGACATAAAAGTCACCAAAGTTTTGAGAGTTGTTTTTAGTCGTCATATTAATAACAATAACATTAATAATAATAATACTAATAGTACTAAATTTGCTTATATGCAAGCGCTTTATTAAGGTAACAGTTTATTGGTTTCTTGCTTATATCTCGAAAACAGTTACTCCTATCAATTTTTATCTTTTTACTAAAATTAAAGCTGATAAAATTTCCTACAAAATAGTTATTTGCATTTTTCTTGTAGGACCAACCATAAGCTAGTTATAGAGTTGGATATAAATAATATTTAACAAAAACTTGCTTTAAAATAAAATGTTTGAAAAACTAAAAAATAAAATTTCCTACAAAATAGTAATTTGCATTTTTCATATAGGACTAACCATAAGCGAGATATAAGTTTAAAAATAATTAATATTTAAAAAAAAAGTGCTTTAACAGAAAATGTCTTGTGATTTAAAATACACTTAATTTATTGGGTCCAATACTTTATTAGAAGAAAAAGGAGGTGACATAAAAGTCACCAAAGTCTTGAGAGTCGTTCTTAGTCGTCATATCAACAACAATAACATTAATAATAATAATACTAATAGTACTAAATTTGCTTATATGCAAGCGCTTTATTAAGGTAACAGTTTATTGGTTTCTTGCTTATATCTCGAAAACAGTTACTCCTATCAATTTTTATCTTTTTACTAAAATTAAAGCTGATAAAATTTCCTACAAAATAGTTATTTGTATTTTTCTTGTAGGACCAAGCATAAGCGAGTTATAGAGATAGATATAAATAATATTTAACAAAAATTTGCTTTAAAATAAAATGTTTGAAATACTGAAATTAAACTAAATTAATTGTGTCTAACACTTTAGTATAGGAAAAAGGAGAAGACATAAAAGTCACCAAAGTCTTTAGAGTCGTTTTTAGTCGTCATATTAATAACAATAACATTAATAATAATAATACTAATAGTACTAAATTTGCTTATATGCAAGCGCTTTATTAAGGTAACAGTTTTTTGGTTTCTTGCTTATATCTCGAAAACAGATACTCCTATCAATTTTTATCTGTTTACTAAAATTAAAGCTGATAAAATTTCCTACAAAATAGTTATTTGCATTTTTCATGTAGGACTAACCATAAGCGAGATATAAGTTTGAAAATAATCAATATTTAAAAAAAAGTGCTTTAACAGAAAATGTCATGTGATTTAAAATACACTTAATTTATTGGGTCCAATACATTATTAGAAGAAAAAGGAGGTGACTTAAAAGTCACAGAAGTCTTCAAAGTCGTTTTTGAATGCTGCATTTTCGTCTTCGTCTCAAACATTGAAAACTGAATTACATTTTTGTTTAGTAACTGTAACAGTTTTCACTTTGGTTTTTTGCTTATATCTCGAAAACAATTATTCCTATTAATTTTTATCTTTCTTTCAAAATTAAAGCTAATAAAATTTCCTACAAAATAGTTATTTGCATTTTTCATGTAAGACTAACCATAAGCGAGATGTAAGTTTGAAAATTATTAATATTTAAAAAAAAGTGCTTTAACAGAAAATGTCTTGTGATTTAAAATACACTTAATTTATTGGGTCCAATACTTTATTAGAAGAATAAGGAGGTGACATAAAAGTCGCTGAAGTCTTCAGAGTCGTATTTAAATGCTGCATTTTCGTCTTCGTCTCAAACATTGAAAACTGAATTACATTTTTGTTCAGTAACAGTTACAGTATTCTTATTGGTTTCTTGCTTATATCTCGAAAACAGTTACTCCTATCAATTTTTATCTTTTTACTAAAATTAAAGCTGATAAAATTTCCTACAAAATAGTAATTTGCATTTTTCATGTAGGACTAACCATAAGCGAGATATAAGTTTGAAAATAATTAATATTTAAAAAAAAAGTGCTTTAACAGAAAATGTCATGTGATTTAAAATACACTTAATTTAATGGGTCCAATACTTTATTAGAAGGAAAAGGAGGTGACATAAAAGTCACTGAAGTCTTCAGAGTCGTTTTTAAATGCTGCATTTTCGTCTTCGTCTCAAACATTGAAAACTGAATTACATTTTTGTTCAGTAACTGTAACAGTTTTTACTTTGGTTTTTTGCTTATATCTCGAACACAATTACTCCTATCAATTTTTGTCTTTTTTTCAAAATCAAAGCTGATAAAATTTCCTACAAAATAGTTATTGGCATTTTCTTTGTAGGACCAACCATAAGCGAGTTATAGAGTTGGATATAAATAATCTTTAACAAAAATTTGCTTTAAAATAAAATGTTTGAAATACTGAAATTAAACTAAATTAATTGTGTCTAACACTTTAGTATAGGAAAAAGGAGAAGACATAAAAGTCACCAAAGTCTTCTGAGTCGTTTTTAGTCGTCATATTAATAACAATAACATTAATAATAATAATACTAATAGTACTAAATTTGCTTATATGCAAGCGCTTTATTAAGGTAACAGTTTTTTGGTTTCTTGCTTATATCTCGAAAACAGTTACTCCTATCAATTTTTATCTGTTTACTAAAATTAAAGCTGATAAAATTTCTTACAAAATAGTTATTTGCATTTTTCATGTAGGACTAACCTTAAGCGAGATATAAGTTTGAAAATAATCAATATTTAAAAAAAAGTGCTTTAACAGAAAATGTCTTGTGATTTAAAATACACTTAATTTATTGGGTCCAATACATTATTAGAAGAAAAAGGAGGTGACTTAAAAGTCACAGAAGTCTTCAGAGTCGTTTTTAAATGCTGCATTTTCGTCTTCGTCTCAAACATTGAAAACTGAATTACATTTTTGTTTAGTAACTGTAACAGTTTTCACTTTGGTTTTTTGCTTATATCTCGAAAACTATTATTCCTATCAATTTTTATCTTTCTTTCAAAATTAAAGCTGATAAAATTTCCTACAAAATAGTTAATTGCATTTTTCATGTAGGACTAACCATAAGCGAGATATAAGTTTGAAAATAATTAATATTAAAAAAAAGTGCTTTAACAGAAAATGTCTTGTGATTTAAAATACACTTAATTTAATGGGTCCAATACTTTATTAGAAGAAAAAGGAGGTGACATAAAAGTCACTGAAGTCTTCAGAGTCGATTTTAAATGCTGCATTTTCGTCTTTGTCTCAAACATTGAATACTGAATTACATTTTTGTTTAGTAACAGTTACAGTTTTCTTATTGGTTTTTTGCTTATATCTCGAAAACAGTTACTCCTATCAATTTTTATCTTTCTTTCAAAATCAAAGCTGATAAAATTTCCTACAAAATAGTTATTGGCATTTTTTTTGTAGGACCAACCATAAGCGAGTTATAGAGTTGGATATAAATAATTTTTAACAAAAATTTGCTTTAAAATAAAATGTTTGAAAGACCGAAATTAAACTAAATTAATTAAGACTAACACTTTAGTTGAGGAAAAAGGAAAAGACATAAAAGTCACCAAAGTTTTGAGAGTTGTTTTTAGTCGTCATATTAATAACAATAACATTAATAATAATAATACTAATAGTACTAAATTTGCTTATATGCAAGCGCTTTATTAAGGTAACAGTTTATTGGTTTCTTGCTTATATCTCGAAAACAGTTACTCCTATCAATTTTTATCTTTTTACTAAAATTAAAGCTGATAAAATTTCCTACAAAATAGTTATTTGCATTTTTCTTGTAGGACCAACCATAAGCTAGTTATAGAGTTGGATATAAATAATATTTAACAAAAACTTGCTTTAAAATAAAATGTTTGAAAAACTAAAAAATAAAATTTCCTACAAAATAGTAATTTGCATTTTTCATATAGGACTAACCATAAGCGAGATATAAGTTTAAAAATAATTAATATTTAAAAAAAAAGTGCTTTAACAGAAAATGTCTTGTGATTTAAAATACACTTAATTTATTGGGTCCAATACTTTATTAGAAGAAAAAGGAGGTGACATAAAAGTCACCAAAGTCTTGAGAGTCGTTCTTAGTCGTCATATCAACAACAATAACATTAATAATAATAATACTAATAGTACTAAATTTGCTTATATGCAAGCGCTTTATTAAGGTAACAGTTTATTGGTTTCTTGCTTATATCTCGAAAACAGTTACTCCTATCAATTTTTATCTTTTTACTAAAATTAAAGCTGATAAAATTTCCTACAAAATAGTTATTTGTATTTTTCTTGTAGGACCAAGCATAAGCGAGTTATAGAGATAGATATAAATAATATTTAACAAAAATTTGCTTTAAAATAAAATGTTTGAAATACTGAAATTAAACTAAATTAATTGTGTCTAACACTTTAGTATAGGAAAAAGGAGAAGACATAAAAGTCACCAAAGTCTTTAGAGTCGTTTTTAGTCGTCATATTAATAACAATAACATTAATAATAATAATACTAATAGTACTAAATTTGCTTATATGCAAGCGCTTTATTAAGGTAACAGTTTTTTGGTTTCTTGCTTATATCTCGAAAACAGATACTCCTATCAATTTTTATCTGTTTACTAAAATTAAAGCTGATAAAATTTCCTACAAAATAGTTATTTGCATTTTTCATGTAGGACTAACCATAAGCGAGATATAAGTTTGAAAATAATCAATATTTAAAAAAAAGTGCTTTAACAGAAAATGTCATGTGATTTAAAATACACTTAATTTATTGGGTCCAATACATTATTAGAAGAAAAAGGAGGTGACTTAAAAGTCACAGAAGTCTTCAAAGTCGTTTTTGAATGCTGCATTTTCGTCTTCGTCTCAAACATTGAAAACTGAATTACATTTTTGTTTAGTAACTGTAACAGTTTTCACTTTGGTTTTTTGCTTATATCTCGAAAACAATTATTCCTATTAATTTTTATCTTTCTTTCAAAATTAAAGCTGATAAAATTTCCTACAAAATAGTTATTTGCATTTTTCTTGTAGGACCAACCATAAGCGAGTTATAGAGTTGGATATAAATAATATTTAACAAAAACTTGCTTTAAAATAAAATGTTTGAAAAACTAAAAAATAAAATTTCCTACAAAATAGTAATTTGCATTTTTCATATAGGACTAACCATAAGCGAGATATAAGTTTAAAAATAATTAATATTTACAAAAAAAGTGCTTTAACAGAAAATGTCTTGTGATTTAAAATACACTTAATTTATTGGGTCCAATACTTTATTAGAAGAAAAAGGAGGTGACATAAAAGTCACCAAAGTCTTGAGAGTCGTTCTTAGTCGTCATATCAATAACAATTACATTAATAATAATAATACTAATAGTACTAAATTTGCTTATATGCAAGCGCTTTATTAAGGTAACAGTTTATTGGTTTCTTGCTTATATCTCGAAAACAGTTACTCCTATCAATTTTTATCTTTTTACTAAAATTAAAGCTGATAAAATTTCCTACAAAATAGTTATTTGTATTTTTCTTGTAGGACCAAGCATAAGCGAGTTATAGAGATAGATATAAATAATATTTAACAAAAATTTGCTTTAAAATAAAATGTTTGAAATACTGAAATTAAACTAAA
This sequence comes from Tribolium castaneum, assembly GCF_031307605.1. Lineage (NCBI taxonomy): Eukaryota > Metazoa > Arthropoda > Insecta > Coleoptera > Tenebrionidae > Tribolium > Tribolium castaneum. The sequence goes on along the minus strand of NC_087394.1, from coordinate 17,850,130 downwards.
TTAATTGTGTCTAACACTTTAGTATAGGAAAAAGGAGAAGACATAAAAGTCACCAAAGTCTTCAGAGTCGTTTTTAGTCGTCATATTAATAACAATAACATTAATAATAATAATACTAATAGTACTAAATTTGCTTATATGCAAGCGCTTTATTAAGGTAACAGTTTTTTGGTTTCTTGCTTATATCTCGAAAACAGTTACTTCTATCAATTTTTATCTGTTTACTAAAATTAAAGCTGATAAAATTTCCTACAAAATAGTTATTTGCATTTTTTATGTAGGACTAACCATAAGCGAGATATAAGTTTGAAAATAATCAATATTTAAAAAAAAGTGCTTTAACAGAAAATGTCATGTGATTTAAAATACACTTAATTTATTGGGTCCAATACATTATTAGAAGAAAAAGGAGGTGACTTAAAAGTCACAGAAGTCTTCAAAGTCGTTTTTGAATGCTGCATTTTCGTCTTCGTCTCAAACATTGAAAACTGAATTACATTTTTGTTTAGTAACTGTAACAGTTTTCACTTTGGTTTTTTGCTTATATCTCGAAAACAATTATTCCTATTAATTTTTATCTTTCTTTCAAAATTAAAGCTGATAAAATTTCCTACAAAATAGTTATTTGCATTTTTCTTGTAGGACCAACCATAAGCGAGTTATAGAGTTGGATATAAATAATATTTAACAAAAACTTGCTTTAAAATAAAATGTTTGAAAAACTAAAAAATAAAATTTCCTACAAAATAGTAATTTGCATTTTTCATATAGGACTAACCATAAGCGAGATATAAGTTTAAAAATAATTAATATTTACAAAAAAAGTGCTTTAACAGAAAATGTCTTGTGATTTAAAATACACTTAATTTATTGGGTCCAATACTTTATTAGAAGAAAAAGGAGGTGACATAAAAGTCACCAAAGTCTTGAGAGTCGTTCTTAGTCGTCATATCAATAACAATTACATTAATAATAATAATACTAATAGTACTAAATTTGCTTATATGCAAGCGCTTTATTAAGGTAACAGTTTATTGGTTTCTTGCTTATATCTCGAAAACAGTTACTCCTATCAATTTTTATCTTTTTACTAAAATTAAAGCTGATAAAATTTCCTACAAAATAGTTATTTGTATTTTTCTTGTAGGACCAAGCATAAGCGAGTTATAGAGATAGATATAAATAATATTTAACAAAAATTTGCTTTAAAATAAAATGTTTGAAATACTGAAATTAAACTAAATTAATTGTGTCTAACACTTTAGTATAGGAAAAAGGAGAAGACATAAAAGTCACCAAAGTCTTCAGAGTCGTTTTTAGTCGTCATATTAATAACAATAACATTAATAATAATAATACTAATAGTACTAAATTTGCTTATATGCAAGCGCTTTATTAAGGTAACAGTTTTTTGGTTTCTTGCTTATATCTCGAAAACAGTTACTTCTATCAATTTTTATCTGTTTACTAAAATTAAAGCTGATAAAATTTCCTACAAAATAGTTATTTGCATTTTTTATGTAGGACTAACCATAAGCGAGATATAAGTTTGAAAATAATCAATATTTAAAAAAAAGTGCTTTAACAGAAAATGTCATGTGATTTAAAATACACTTAATTTATTGGGTCCAATACATTATTAGAAGAAAAAGGAGGTGACTTAAAAGTCACAGAAGTCTTCAGAGTCGTTTTTAAATGCTGCATTTTCGTCTTCGTCTCAAACATTAAAAACTGAATTACATTTTTGTTCAGTAACAGTTACAGTTTTCTTATTGTTTTTTTGCATATATCTCGAAAACGGTTACTCCTATTAATTTTTATCTTTTTTTCAAAATTAAAGCTGATAAAATTTCCTACAAAATAGTTATTTGCATTTTTCTTGTAGGACCAACTATAAGCGAGTTATAGAGTTGGATATAAATAATATTTAACAAAAACTTGCTTTAAAATAAAATGTTTGAAAAACTAAAAAATAAAATTTCCTACAAAATAGTAATTTGCATTTTTCATGTAGGACTAACCATAAGCGAGATATAAGTTTAAAAATAATTAATATTTAAAAAAAGGTGTTTTACAGAAAATGTCTTGTGATTTAAAATACACTTAATTTATTGGGTCCAATACTTTATTAGAAGAAAAAGGAGGTGACATAAAAGTCACCAAAGTCTTGAGAGTCGTTCTTAGTCGTCATATCAATAACAATAACATTAATAATAATAATACTAATAGTACTAAATTTGCTTATATGCAAGCGCTTAATTAAGGTAACAGTTTCTTGCTTATATCTCAAAAACTTACATTTTTGTTCAGTAACTGTAACAGTTTTTACTTTGGTTTTTTGCTTATATCTCGAAAACAATTACTCCTATCAATTTTTATCTTTTTTTCAAAATTAAAGCTGATAAAATTTCCTACAAAATAGTTATTTGCATTTTTTTTGTAAGACCAACCATAAGCGAGTTATAGAGTTGGATATAAATAATCTTTAACAAAAATTTGCTTTAAAATATAATGTTTGAAAAACCGAAATTAAACTAAATTAATTGAGTCTAACACTTTAGTATAGGAAAAAGAAGAAGACATAAAAGTCACCAAAGACTTCAGAGTCGTTTTTAGTCGTCATATTAATAACAATAACATTAATAATAATAATAATGCTGCATTTTCGTCTTCGTCTCAAATATTGAAAACTGAATTCCATTTTTGTTCAGTAACAGTTACAGTTTTCTTATTGGTTTCTTGCTTATATCTCGAAAACAGTTACTTCTATCAATTTTTATCTTTTTTTCAAAATTAAAGCTGATAACATTTCCTACAAAATAGTTATTTGCATTTTTTTGTAGGACCAACCATACGCGAGTTATAGAGTTGGATATAAATAATCTTCAACAAAAATTTTCTTTAAAATAAAATGTTTGAAAAACTAAAATTAAACCAAATTAATTGTGTCTAACACTTTAGTAGAGGAAAAAGGAGAAGACATAAAAGTCACTAAAGTCTTCAGAGTCGTTTTTAGTCGTCATATTAATAACAATAACATTAATAATAATAATACTAATAGTACTAAATTTGCTTATATGCAAGCGCTTAATTAATGTAACAGTTTTTTGGTTTCTAGCTTATATCTCGAAAACAGTTACAAGTATCAAATTTTATCTTTCTTTCAAAAGTAAAGCTGATAAAATTTCCAACAAAGTAATTATTTGCATTTTTCTTGTAGGACCAAGCATAAGCGAGTTATAGAGATGAATATAAATAATTTTTAACAAAAATTTGCTTTAAAATAAAATGTTTGAAAAACTGAAATTAAACTAAATTAATTGTGTCTAACACTTTAGTGGAGGAAAAAGGAGAAGACATAAAAGTCTTTAAAGGTTTCAGAATCGTCTTTAGTCGTCATATTAATAACAATAACATTAATAAACTAATAGTACTAAATTTGCTTATATGCAAACGCTGCATTAAGGTAATAGTTTTTTGGTTTCTTGCTTATATCTCGAAAACAGTTACTCCTATCAATTTTTAACTTTTCACCAAAATTAAAGATGATAAAATTTTCTGCAAAATAGTTATTTGCATTTTTCATGTAGAACAAACCATAAGCGAGATATAAGTTTGAAAATAATTAATAATTAAAAAAAAAATGTGTTTTAACAGAAAATGTCTTGTGATTTAAAATACACTTAATTTATTGGGTCCAATACTTAATTAGAAGAAAAAGGAGGTGCAAATAACTATTTTGTTGGAAATTTTATTAGCTTTAATTGTGAAAGAAAGATAAAATTTGATAGGAGTAACTGTTTTCGAGATATAAGCAAAAAACCAATAAGAAAACTGTAACTGTTACTGAACAAAAATGTAATTCAGTTTTCAATGTTTGAGACGAAGACAAAAATGCAGCATTTAAAAACGACTCTGAAAACTTCAGTGACTTTTATGTCACCTCCTTTTTCTTCTAATAAAGTATTGGACCCAATAAATTAAGTTTATTATAAATCACAAGACATTTTCTGTTAAAACACTTTTTTTTAATTATTAATTACTTTCAAACTTATATCTCGCTTATGGTTAGTTCTACATGAAAAATGCAAATAACTATTTTGTAGAAAATTTTATCACCTTTAATTTTGGTGAAAAAGTAAAAATTGATAGGAGTAACTGTTTTCGAGATATAAGCAAAAAACAAAAAAACTGTTACTTTAATTAAGCGCTTGCATATAAGCAAATTTAGTACTACTAGTATTGTTATTATAAATGTTATTGTTATTAATATGACGACTAAAGACAACTCTAAGACTTTAGTGACTTTTATGTCTCCTCCTTTTTCCTCTACTAAAGTGTTAGACACAATTAATTTAGTTTAATTTCAGTTTTTCAAACATTTTATTTTAAAGCAAATTTTTGTTAAATATTAAAAACTATAAAATGGCTTAGATTGCCTAAAACACACATCACACATAATCTTTTGCATAGAAATGATAAAACGCTCATATAACACAAAATAAGCTTCATTTTTGCTTAGAAAACTAAGCTTACTTTTATTACTACTATTATTATTATTTTTATTATTATTATTATTATTATTATTACTATTATTATTATTATTATTATTATTATTATTATTATTAATATTATTATTATTAAAAACCGATTATAACTTTTGTATAGTAAATGTTTTTATACCAGTTTTAAAATGAGTTATTAATTTTAGACAATTTCTTGTCTAAAAACACAGATCACAGATGATCTCTTGCATAGAAATGAGAAAACGCTCAGATAACACAAAATAAGCATCATTTTTGCTTAGAAAAACTAAGCTTTTATTTAGAAAGAAATTCATTATTATAAGTATTATTATCATTATTATTATTATTATTATTATTATTATTATTATTATTATTATTATTATTATTATTTCTTTTATTACTATTATTATTATTATTATTATTATTATTATTATTATTATTATTATTAACTTTTGTATAGTAAATGTTTTTATACCAGTTTTAAAATGAGTTATTAATTTTAAACAATTTCTTGCCTAAAAACGCTCATATAACACACAAATAAGCTTTATTTTTGCTTAGAAAAGTAAGCTTACTTTTATTACTATTATTATTATTTTAATTATTATTATTATTGTTATTATTATTATTATTATTAAAAACCGATTATAACTTTTGTATAGTATTGTTTTTATACCAGTTTTAAAATGAGTGATTAATTTTAGCCAATTTCTTGCCTAAAAACTATAAAATGGCTTAGATTGCCTAAAAACACAGATCACACATGATCTTTTGCATAGAAATGAGAAAACGCTCATATAACACAAAATAAGCTTCATTTTTGCTTAGAAAACTAAGCTTACTTTTATTACTACTATTATTATTATATTTATTATTATTATTATTATTATTATTATTACTATTATTATTATTATTATTAATATTATTATTATTAAAAACCGATTATAACTTTTGTATAGTAAATGTTTTTATGCCAGTTTTAAAATGAGTTATATTAATTTAGACAATTTATTGCCTAAAAACACAGATCACAGATGATCTCTTGCATAGAAATGAGAAAACGCTCAGATAACACAAAATAAGCATCATTTTTGCTTAGAAAAACTAAGCTTTAATTTAGAAAGAAATTCAATATTATAAGTATTATTATCATTATTATTATTATTATTATTATTAGTATTATTATTATTATTATTATTATTATTATTATTATTTTTTATTACTATTATTATTATTATTATTATTATTATTATTAACTTTTGTATAGTAAATGTTTTTATACCAGTTTTAAAATGAGTTATTAATTTTAGACAATTTCTTGCCTAAAAACACAGATCACAGATGATTTCTTGCATAGAAATGAGAAAACGCTCATATAACACAAAAAGAGCTTCATGTTTGCTTAGAAAACTAAGCTTACTTTTATTACTATTATTATTTTTATTATTATTATTATTATTATTACTATTATTAGTATTATTATTTTTATTATTATTATTATTATTATTATTATTATTATTATTATTATTATTATTATTATTATTATTATTATTATTAAAAACTTATATTAAACAGACAGAAAACGTCGTATTCTGACACAAAAAAACGAATTACGTTATAGACTTGACGAGAACGGCGTATCTCGGACTCTTATAGGACTCTTATAGGGTCAAAAAGTATCAGTTTGAATTAAAATAAATTATTTTTGTTGACTCTCAGTCTGAATTGTTCATCAGTTCAAACAAAAACGGCTTATTTTAGACGATCTTTTGCTTTGAACAAGAAAACTTACATCGAACAGACTAAAAACGTATTAATCTGGCATAAAAGAGCAATTTATGTATCACTTTGGATAAAGGCAGCTAATCCTATTCGTTTCATTGCTTAAAATAGACAAAATTGTTAATAAATCTAACAAAAACGCTGTATTCTAGCACAAAATACTAATTACATTATAGTTTCGACGAGAATAGCTTATTTGGAATGATTCTATGCTTCCAAACGAGTAAATTTTTATTAAACAGATGCCAAACATCATGTTTTGTCCTATAAAGACATTTTATATTGCAGTTTGTATTAAAACAAAATATTTTCGTTGATTCTTTGTTAGAAGCAGCAAACCTAACATTAAAGAATCTGAAAACTTTGTATTCGGACACAAACCACCGAATTTTGTATCAGTTTAGACAAAAACGGTTGATTTTCGACAATATTTTGCTTTGAACAAGAAAATTTATATCAAACTGACTAAAAACGTCTTATTTTAGCACAAAACAAAAGATTTGCGTTATAGTCTTGAAGCTGATTCATGACACAGTTTGGATAAAAACCAATTATTTTTGTTAATTCATTGTTACAAACAAGAAACCTTACATCAAAGAAACTGAAAACCCCTTATTCAGGCACAGAAATTCGAATTACGTTTCAGTCTGGACAAAAGCTGCTTATTTTAGACGATCCTTTGTTTTGAACACGAAAACTTACATTAAAAAGATTAAAAACGTCTTATTCTGGCTGAAAACTGCAAATTATATATTACTCTAGATAAAAGCAATTTATCCTGATTACTCCTTTACTTAGAATAGAGTAAACTTGTATAAAATTTAATGAAAACTTTAAATTTAGTCTCAAAAAAATAATTTACGTCATAGTTTTGATCAGCACTGTTTATTTCAAACGAATTTATGATTCGAAACTAATGAACTTTTATGGGGCAGATGCAAAACCACATATTACCATATAAAGCGTTGTTTTAAAGCAAAGTATTACCTTTTGCAACAAGAAATTTCACGTCAAAGAAACTGAAAACTTCGTATCCATGCATAAATATCGAATTACGTCTCAGTTTAGGCAAATACAGCTTATTTTAAACGATTCATTGCTATAAACAAGAAAAATTTTATCAAGCATACTGAAAACGTCTTATTCTCGAAAATAAGAGCAAATTATGTATCAGTTTTGACAAAAGCGGATTACTCTATTTGATTCTATGCTTAGAGTAGAGTAAACTACTATAAAACGTAATGAAAACTCTATATTCAAGCTCAAAAGAACAAATTACGTTATAGTTTTGGCAAAAAAAAAATATTTCGGACGATTACATACTTCGAAGTAAGCAAACTTTAATTGAACAAGTGCAAAAGCTAATACTTTGCTTTAAAATAACGATTTATGTGGTAATATGGTATTTTGCATCTGTCCTATAAAAGTTTACTCGTTTCGCTCCATTGAATCATTCGAAAGAAATTATTTTGACACAACAACAACGAAAATAATTTGTTTTTGTTTAAACTGTAACATAAATCGCTTTTATAAAACGAACTAAGACGTTTGGCATCTGTTTATTGAAAGTTTTCTCGTTTGGGGGCATAAAATCGTTTGAAATTATCAGTTCTGGTCAAAACTATAACGTAAATTATTTCTTTGTATCACTTTAAAGATTTGCGTTATAGTCTTGACGAGAACTGTTAATTTCAAACGATTCTATGCTTTGAAACCAGTATACTTTCACTGAACAGAGGCAAAACGTCTGATTTCGCCTTTAAAAAACGATTTATGTCACAGTTTGGATTAAAACCAATGATTTTCGTTTATTCATTGTTACAAACAAGAAACCTTACATCAAAGAAACTGAAAACCTCTTATTCAGGCCCAGAAAATCAAATTACGTTTCAGTCTAAACACAAATTGCTTATTTTAGACGATTCTTTCTTTTGAAGACGAAAACTTACATTAAAAAGATTAAAAACGTCTTATTCTGGCTCAAAACTGCAAATTATGTATTACTTTGGATAAAAGCAGTTTATCCTGATTACTCCTTTGCTTAGAATAGAGCAAACTTGTATAAAACTTAATGAAAACTTTAAATTTCGTCTCAAAGAAATAATTTACGTTATAGTTTTGACCAGAACTGTTAATTTCAAACGATTTTATGCCCCCAAACGAGAAAACTTTCACTAAACAAATGTCAAACGTCTTAGTTCGTTTTATAAAAGCGACTTATGTAACAGTTTAAACAAAAACAAATTATTTTCGCTGTTGTTGTGTTAAAATAGTTTATTTCGAATGATTCAATGGAGCGAAACGAGTAAACTTTTATAGGACAGATGCAAAATACCATATTACCACATAAATCGTTATTTTAAAGCAAAGTATTAGCTTTTGCACTTGTTCAATTAAAGTTTGCTTACTTCGAAGTATGTAATCGTCCGAAATATTTTTTTTTGCCAAAACTATAACGTAATTTGTTCTTTTGAGCTTGAATATAGAGTTTTCATTACGTTTTATAGTAGTTTACTCTACTCTAAGCATAGAATCAAACAGAGTAATCCGCTTTTGTTAAAACTGACACATAATTTGCTCTTATTTTCGAGAATAAGACGTTTTCAATATGCTTGATAAAATTTTTCTTGTTTATAGCAAGGAATCGTTTAAAATAAGCTGTATTTGCTTAAACTGATACGTAATTCGATATTTATGCATGGATACGAAGTTTTCAGTTTCTTTGACGTGAAATTTCTTGTTGCAAAAGGAAATACTTTGCTTTAAAACAACGCTTTATATGGTAATATGTGGTTTTGCATCTGCCCCATAAAAGTTCATTAGTTTCGAATGATAAATTCGTTTGAAATAAACAGAGCTGGTCAAAACTATAATGTAAATTATTTCTTTGAGACGAAATTTAAAGTTTTCATTAAGTTTTATACAAGTTTACTCTATTCTAAGTAAAGGAGTAATCAGGATAAATTGCTTTTATCTAGAGTAATATATAATTTGCAGTTTTCAGCCAGAATAAGACGTTTTTAATCTTTTTAATGTAAGTTTTCGTGTTCAAGACAAAAGATCGTCTAAAATAAGCAGTTTTTGTCCAGACTGAAACGTAATTCGAATTTCTGTGCCTGAATAAGGGGTTTTCAGTTTCTTTGATGTAAGGTTTCTTGTTTGTAACAATGAATTAACAAAAATATTTGGTTTTTATCCAAATCATGAATCAGCTTTAAGACTATAACGCAAATCTTTTGTTTTGTGCTAAAATAAGACGTTTTTAGTCAGTTTGATATAAGTTTTCTTGTTCAAAGCAAAATATTGTCGAAAATCAACCGTTTTTGTCTAAACTGATACAAAATTCGGTGGTTTGTGTCCGAATACAAAGTTTTCAGATTCTTTAATGTTAGGTTTGCTGCTTCTAACAAAGAATCAACGAAAATATTTTGTTTTAATACAAACTGCAATATAAAATGTCTTCATAGGACAAAACATGATGTTTGGCATCTGTTTAATAAAAATTTACTCGTTTGGAAGCATAGAATCATTTCAAATAAGCTATTCTCGTCGAAACTATAATGTAATTAGTATTTTGTGCTAGAATACAGCGTTTTTGTTAGATTTATTAACAATTTTGTCTATTTTAAGCAATGAAACGAATAGGATTAGCTGCCTTTATCTAAAGTGATACATAAATTGCTCTTTTATGCCAGATTAATACGTTTTTAGTCTGTTCGATGTAAGTTTTCTTGTTCAAAGCAAAAGATCGTCTAAAATAAGCCGTTTTTGTTTGAACTGATGAACAATTCAGACTGAGAGTCAACAAAAATAATTTATTTTAATCCAAACTGATACTTTTTGACCCTATAAAAGTCCTATAAGAGTCCGAGATACGCCGTTCTCGTCAAGTCTATAACGTAATTCATTTTTTTGTGTCAGAATACGACGTTTTCTGTCTGTTTAATATAAGTTTTTAATAATAATAATAATAATAATAATAACAATAATAATAATAATAATAATAATAATAATAATAATAAAAATAATTATACTAATAATAGTAATAATAATAATAATAATAATAAAAATAATAATAGTAATAAAAGTAAGCTTAGTTTTCTAAGCAAAAATGAAGCTTATTTTGTGTGTTATATGAGCGTTTTCTCATTTCTATGCAAGAGATCATCTGTGATCTGTGTTTTTAGGCAAGAAATTGTCTAAAATTAATAACTCATTTTAAAACTGGTATAAAAACATTTACTATACAAAAGTTAATAATAATAATAATAATAATAATAATAATAATAATAACAATAATAATAATAATAATAATAATAATAATAATAATAATAATAATAATAATAATAATAACAATAATAATAATAATAATAATAATAATAATAATAATAATAATAATAATAGTAGTAATAAAAGTAAGCTTAGTTTTCTAAGCAAAAATAAAGCTTATTTTGTGTTATATGAGCGTTTTCTCATTTCTATGTAAAAGATCATGTGTGATCAGTGTTTTTAGGCAATCTTAGCCATTTTATAGTTTTTAAGCAAGAAATTGGCTAAAATTAATCACTCATTTTAAAACTGGTATAAAATCATTTACTATACAAAAGTTAATAATAATAATAATAACAATAATAATAATAATAATAATAATAGTAATAGTAACAAAAGTAATAATAATAATGAATGAAGCTTATTTTGTGTGTTATATGAGCGTTTTCTCATTTCTATGCAAGAGATCATCTGTGATCTGTGTTGTTAGGCAAGAAATTGAATAAAATTAATAACTCATTTTAAAACTGGTATAAAAACATTTACTATACAAAAGTTAATAATAATAATAATAATAATAATAATAATAATAATAGTAATAAATAAAATAATAATAATAATAATAATAATAATAATAATAATGATAATAATACTTATAATAATGAATTTCTTTCTAAATTAAAGCTTAGTTTTTTTAAGCAAAAATGATGCTTATTTTGTGTTATCTGAGCGTTTTCTCATTTCTATGCAAGAGATCATCTGTGATCTGTGTTTTTAGGCAAGAAATTGTCTAAAATTAATAATTCATTTTAAAACTGTTATAAAAACATTTACTATACAAAAGTTATAATCGGTTATTAATAATAATAATATTAATAATAATAATTATAATAATAATAATAATAATAATAATAATAATAATAGTTATAATAATAATAATAATAATAATAAAAATAATAATAATAGTAGTAATAAAAGTAAGCTTAGTTTTCTAAGCAAAAATGAAGCTTATTTTGTGTTATATGAGCGTTTTATCATTTCTATGCAAAAGATCATGTGTGATGTGTGTTTTAGGCAATCTAAGCCATTTTATAGTTTTTAATATTTAACAAAAATTTGCTTTAAAATAAAATGTTTGAAAAACTGAAATTAAACTAAATTAATTGTGTCTAACACTTTAGTAGAGGAAAAAGGAGGAGACATAAAAGTCACTAAAGTCTTAGAGTTGTCTTTAGTCGTCATATTAATAACAATAACATTTATAATAACAATACTAGTAGTACTAAATTTGCTTATATGCAAGCGCTTAATTAAAGTAACAGTTTTTTTGTTCTTTGCTTATATCTCGAAAACAGTTACTCCTATCAATTTTTACTTTTTCACCAAAATTAAAGGTGATAAAATTTCCTACAAAATAGTTATTTGCATTTTTCATGTAGAACTAACCATAAGCGAGATATAAGTTTGAAAGTAATTAATAATTAAAAAAAAGTGTTTTAACAGAAAATGTCTTGTGATTTATAATACACTTAATTTATTGGGTCCAATACTTTATTAGAAGAAAAAGGAGGTGACATAAAAGTCACTGAAGTTTTCAGAGTCGTTTTTAAATGCTGCATTTTTGTCTTCGTCTCAAACATTGAAAACTGAATTACATTTTTGTTCAGTAACAGTTACAGTTTTCTTATTGGTTTTTTGCTTATATCTCGAAAACAGTTACTCCTATGAAATTTTAACTTTCTTTCACAATTAAAGCTAATAAAATTTCCAACAAAATAGTTATTTGCACCTCCTTTTTCTTCTAATTAAGTATTGGACCCAATAAATTAAGTGTATTTTAAATCACAAGACATTTTCTGTTAAAACACATTTTTTTTAATTATTAATTATTTTCAAACTTATATCTCGCTTATGGTTTGTTCTACATGAAAAATGCAAATAACTATTTTGCAGGAAATTTTATCATCTTTAATTTTGGTGAAAAGTTAAAAATTGATAGGAGTAACTGTTTTCGAGATATAAGCAAGAAACCAAAAAACTATTACCTTAATGCAGCGTTTGCATATATGCAAATTTAGTACTATTAGTTTATTAATGTTATTGTTATTAATATGACGACTAAAGACGATTCTGAAACCTTTAAAGACTTTTATGTCTTCTCCTTTTTCCTCCACTAAAGTGTTAGACACAATTAATTTAGTTTAATTTCAGTTTTTCAAACATTTTATTTTAAAGCAAATTTTTGTTAGAAATTATTTATATTCATCTCTATAACTCGCTTATGCTTGGTCCTACAAGAAAAATGCAAATAATTACTTTGTTGGAAATTTTATCAGCTTTAATTTTGAAAGAAAGATAAAATTTGATAGGTGTAACTGTTTTCGAGATATAAGCTAGAAACCAAAATCTGTTACATTAATTAAGCGCTTGCATATAAGCAAATTTAGTACTATTAGTATTATTATTATTAATGTTATTGTTATTAATATGACGACTAAAAACGACTCTGAAGTCTTTGGTGACTTTTATGTCTTCTCCTTTTTCCTATACTAAAGTGTTAGACTCAAATTGCATGTAAGCAAATTTAGTACTATTAGTATTATTATTAATGTTATTGTTATTAATATGACGACAAAAGACGACTCTGAAACCTTTAGTGACCTTTATGTCTTCTCCTTTTTTCTCTACTAAAGTGTTAGACACAATTAATTTAGTTTAATTTTAGTTTTTCAAACATTTTATTTTAAAGCAAGTTTTTGTTAAATATTATTTATATCCAACTCTATAACTCGCTTATGGTTGGTCCTACAAGAAAAATGCAAATAACTATTTTGTAGGAAATTTTATCAGCTTTAATTTTGAAAGAAAGATAAAAATTGATAGGAGTAACTGTTTTCGAGATATAAGCAAAAAACCAATAAGAAAACTGTAACTGTTACTGAACAAAAATGTAATTCAGTTTTCAATGTTTGAGACGAAGACGAAAATGCAGCATTATTATTATTATTAATGTTATTGTTATTAATATGACGACTAAAAACGACTTTGAAGACTTTGGTGACTTTTATGTCTTCTCCTTTTTCCTATACTAAAGTGTTAGACTCAATTTAATTTCGGTTTTTCAAACATTATATTTTAAAGCAAATTTTTGTTAAAGATTATTTATATCCAACTCTATAACTCGCTTATGGTTGGTCTTACAAAAGAAATGCAAATAACTATTTTGTAGGAAATTTTATCAGCTTTAATTTTGAAAGAAAGATAAAAATTGATAGGAGTAATTGTTTTCGAGATATAAGCAAAAAACCAAAGTAAAAACTGTTACAGTCACTGAACAAAAATGTAAGTTTTCGAGATATAAGCAAGAAACTGTTACCTTAATTAAGCGCTTGCATATAAGCAAATTTAGTACTATTAGTATTATTATTATTATTAATGTTATTGTTATTGATATGACGACTAAGAACGACTCTCAAGACTTTGGTGACTTTTATGTCACCTCCTTTTTCTTCTAATAAATTATTGGACCCAATAAATTAAGTGTATTTTAAATCACAAGACATTTTCTGTTAAAGCACTTTTTTTTTAAATATTAATTATTTTTAAACTTATATCTCGCTTATGGTTAGTCCTACATGAAAAATGCAAATTACTATTTTGTAGGAATTTTTATCAGCTTTAATTTTAGTAAAAAGATATAAAAATTGATAGGAGTAACTGTTTTCGAGATATAAGCAAGAAACCAAAAAACTGTTACCTTAATTAAGCGCTTGCATATTAGCAAATTTAGTACTAAAAACAACTCTGAAGACTTTGGTGATTTTTATGTCTTCTCCTTTTTCCTCTACTAAAGTGTTGGACCCAATTAATTTAGTTTAATATCAGTTTTTCAAACATTTTATTTTAAAGCAAATTTTTGTTAAAGATTATTTATATCCAACTCTATAACTCGCTTATGGTTGGTCCTACAAAAAAATGGAAATAACTATTTTGTAGGAAATTTTATCAGCTTTAATTTTGAAAAAAAGGTAAAAATTGATAGGAGTAACTGTTTTCGAGATATAAGCAAGAAACCAAAAAACTGTTACCTTAATAAAGCGCTTGCATATAAGCAAATTTAGTACTATTAGTATTATTATTATTAATGTTATTGTTATTAATATGACGACTAAAGACGACTCTGAAACATTTAGTGACTTTTATGTCTTCTCCTTTTTCCTATACTAAAGTGTTAGACCCAATTAATTTAGTTTAATTTCGGTTTTTCAAACATTTTATTTTATAGCAAATTTTTGTTAAAGATTATTTATATCCAACTCTATAACTCGCTTATGGTTGGTCTTACAAAAGAAATGCAAATAACTATTTTGTAGGAAATTTAATCAGCTTTAATTTTGAAAGAAAGATAAAAATTGATAGGAGTAATTGTTTTCGAGATATAAGCAAAAAACCAAAGTGAAAACTGTTACAGTTACTGAACAAAAATGTAATTCAGTTTTCAATGTTTGAGACGAAGACGAAAATGCAGCATTTAAAAACGACTCTGAAGACTTCAGTGACTTTTATGTCACCTCCTTTTTCTTCTAATAGAGTATTGGTCCCAATAAATTAAGTGTATTTTAAATCACAAGACATTTTCTGTTAAAGCACTTTTTTTTTTAAATATTAATAATTTTCAAACTTCTATCTCGCTTATGGTTAGTCCTACATAAAAAATGCAAATAACTATTTTGTAGGAAATTTTATCAGCTTTAATTTTAGTAAAAAGATAAAAATTGATAGGAGTAACTGTTTTCGAGATATAAGCAAGAAACTGTTACCTTAATTAAGCGCTTGCATATAAGCAAATTTAGTAATATTAGTATTATTATTATTAATGTTATTGTTATTAATAGGGCGACTAAAGACGACTCTGAAACATTTAGTGACTTTTATGTCTTTTCCTTTTTCCTCTACTAAAGTGTTAGACACAATTAATTTAGTTTAATTCCGGTTTTTCAAGCATTTTATTTTAAAGCAAATTTTTGTTAAATATTATTTATATCCAACTCTATAACTCGTTTATGCTTGGTCCTACAAGAAAAATGTAAATAACTATTTTGTTGGAAATTGTATCGGCTTTAATTTTGAAAGAAAGGTAAAATTTGATAGGAGTAACTGTTTTCGAGATATAAGCAAAAAACCAATAAGAAAACTGTAACTTTTACTGAACAAAAATGTAACTCAGTTTTCAATGTTTAAGACGAAGACAAAAGTGCAGCATTTAAAAACGACTCTGAAGACGTCAGTGATCTTTATGTCACCTCCTTTTTCTTCTAATAAAGTATTGGACCCAATAAATTAAGTGTATTTTAAATCACAAGACATTTTCTGTTAAAGCAGTTTTTTTTTAAATAATAATTATTTTCAAACTTATATCTCGCTTATGGTTAGTCCTACATGAAAAATGCAAATAACTATTTTGTAGGAAATTTTATCAGCTTTAATTTTAGTAAAAAGATAAAAATTGATAGGAGTAACTGTTTTCGAGATATAATCAAGAAACCAAAAAACCAAAGCTGATAAAATTTCCTACAAAATAGTTATTGGCATTTTTTTTGTAAGACCAACCATAAGCGAGTTATAGAGTTGGATATAAATAATCTTTAACAAAAATTTGCTTTAAAATACGTATAATGTTTGAAAAACCGAAATTAAACTAAATTAATTGAGTCTAACACTTTAGTATAGGAAAAAGGAGAAGACATAAAAGTCACCAAAGTCTTCAGAGTCGTTTTTAGTTGTCATATTAATAACAATAACATTAATAATAATAATAATGCTGCATTTTCGTCTTCGTCTCAAACATTGAAAACTGAATTACATTTTTGTTCAGTAACAGTTTCAGTTTTCTTATTGGTTTTTTGCTTATATCTCGAAAACAGTTACTCCTATCAATTTTTATCTTTTTTTCAAAATTAAAGCTGATAAAATTTCCTACAAAATAGTTTACATTTTTCTTGTAGGACCAACCATAAGCGAGTTATAGAGTTGGGTATAAATAATATTTAACAAAAACTTGCTTTAAAATAAAATGTTTGAAAAACTAAAATTAAACTAAATTAATTGTCTAACACTTTAGTAGAGGAAAAAGGAGAAGACATAAAGGTCACTAAAGGTTTCAGAGTCGTCTTTAGTCGTCATATTAATAACAATAACATTAATAATAATAATAATGCTGCATTTTCGTCTTCGTCTCAAACATTGAAAACTGAATTACATTTTTGTTCAGTAACAGTTACAGTTTTCTTATTGGTTTTTTGCTTATATCTCGAAAACAGTTACTCCTATTAATTTTTATCTTTCTTTTAAAATTAAAGCTGATAAAATTTCCTACAAAATAGTTATTTGCATTTTTTTGTAGGACCAACCACAAGCGAGTTATAGAGTTGGATATAAATAATCTTTAACAAAAATTTGCTTTAAAATAAAATGTTTGAAAAACCGATATTAAACTAAATTAATTGGGTCAAACACTTTAGTAGAAGAAAAATGAGAAGACATAAAAGTCACCAAAGTCTTCAGAGTTGTTTTTAGTACTAAATTTGCTTATATGCAAGCGCTTAATTAAGGTAACAGTTTTTTGGTCTCTTGCTTACATCTCGAAAACAGTTACTCCTATCAATTTTTATCTTTTTACTAAAATTAAAGCTGATAAAATTTCCTACAAAATAGTAATCTGCATTTTTCATGTAGGACTAACCATAAGCGAGAAATAAGTTTGAAAATAATTAATATTTAAGAAAAAAAGTGCTTTAACAGAAAATGTTTTGTGATTTAAAATACACTTAATTTATTAGGTCCAATACTTTATTAGAAGAAAAAGGAGGTGACATATAAGTCACTGAAGTCTTCAGAGTCGATTTTAAATGCTGCATTTTCGTCTTCGTCTCAAACATTGAAAACTGAATTACATTTTTGTTCAGTAACAGTTACAGTTTTCTTATTGGTTTTTTGCTTATATCTCGAAAACAGTTACTCCTATCAATTTTTATCTTTTTTTCAAAATTAAAGCTGATAAAATTTCCTACAAAATAGTTATTTGCATTTTTCTTGTAAGACCAACCATAAGCGAGTTATAGAGTTAGATATAAATAATATTTAACAAATGTTATTGTTATTAATATGACGACTAAAGACGACTCTGAAACCTTTAATGACATTTATGTCTTCTCCTTTTATTATATTTATTTTTATTTATATAATTATTTTGTAGGAAATTTTATCAGCTTTAGTTACAGAACAAAAATGTAATTCAGTTTTCAATGTTTGAGAGGAAGACGAAAATGCAGCATTTAAAAACGACTCTGAAGACTTTAGTGACTTTTATGTCTCCTCCTTTTTCCTCTACTAAAGTGTTAGACACAATTAATTTAGTTTAATTTCAGTTTTTCAAACATTTTATTTTAAAGCAAATTTTTGTTAAATATTAAAAACTATAAAATGGTTTAGATTGCCTAAAAACACACATCACACATGATCTTTTGCATAGAAATGAGAAAACGCTCATGTAACACACAAAATAAGTTCCATTTTTCCTTATTAAAAGTATTATTATTATTATTATTACTTTTGTTACTATTACTATTATTATTATTATTATTATTATTATTGTTATTATTATTATTATTAACTTTTGTATAGTAAATGATTTTATACCAGTTTTAAAATGAGTTATTAATTTTAGACAATTTCTTGCCTAAAAACACAGATCACAGATGATTTCTTGCATAGAAATGAGAAAACGCTCATATAACACACAAAATAAGCTTCATTTTTGCTTAGAAAACTAAGCTTACTTTTATTACTATTATTATTTTTATTATTATTATTATTATTATTACTATTATTAGTATAATTATTTTTATTATTATTATTATTATTATTATTATTATTATTATTGTTATTATTATTATTATTATTATTAAAAACTTATATTAAACAGACAGAAAACGTCGTATTCTGACACAAAAAAATGAATTACGTTATAGACTTGACGAGAACGGCGTATCTCGGACTCTTATAGGACTTTTATAGAGTCAAAAAGTATCAGTTTGGATTAAAATAAATTATTTTTGTTGACTCTCAGTCTGAATTGTTCATCAGTTCAAACAAAAACGGCTTATTTTAGACGATCTTTTGCTTTGAACAAGAAAACTTACATCGAACAGACTAAAAACGTATTAATCTGGCATAAAAGAGCAATTTATGTATCACTTTAGATAAAGGCAGCTAATCCTATTCGTTTCATTGCTTAAAATAGACAAAATTGTTAATAAATCTAACAAAAACGCTGTATTCTAGCACAAAATACTAATTACATTATAGTTTCGACGAGAATAGCTTATTTGAAATGATTCTATGCTTCCAAACGAGTAAATTTTTATTAAACAGATGCCAAACATCATGTTTTGTCCTATGAAGACATTTTATATTGCAGTTTGTATTAAAACAAAATATTTTCGTTGATTCTTTGTTAGAAGCAGCAAACCTAACATTAAAGAATCTGAAAACTTTGTATTCGGACACAAACCACCGAATTTTGTATCAGTTTAGACAAAAACGGTTGATTTTCGACAATATTTTGCTTTGAACAAGAAAACTTATATCAAACTGACTAAAAACGTCTTATTTTAGCACAAAACAAAAGATTTGCGTTATAGTCTTAAAGCTGATTCATGCCACAGTTTGGATAAAAACCAAATATTTTTGTTAATTCATTGTTACAAACAAGAAACCTTACATCAAAGAAACTGAAAACCCCTTATTCAGGCACAGAAATTCGAATTACGTTTCAGTCTGGACAAAAACTGCTTATTTTAGACGATCTTTTGTCTTGAACACGAAAACTTACATTAAAAAGATTAAAAACGTCTTATTCTGGCTGAAAACTGCAAATTATATATTACTCTAGATAAAACTTAAGATAAAACTCTAGATGTATAAAACTTAATGAAAACTTTAAATTTCGTCTCAAAGAAATAATTTACATTATAGTTTTGACCAGCACTGTTTATTTCAAACGAATTTATCATTCGAAACTAATGAACTTTTATGGGGCAGATGCAAAACCACATATTACCATATAAAGCGTTGTTTTAAAGCAAAGTATTTCCTTTTGCAACAAGAAATTTCACGTCAAAGAAACTGAAAACTTCGTATCCATGCATAAATATCGAATTACGTATCAGTTTAAGCAAATACAGCTTATTTTAAACGATTCCTTGCTATAAACAAGAAAAATTTTATCAAGCATATTGAAAACGTCTTATTCTCGAAAATAAGAGCAAATTATGTATCAGTTTTAACAAAAGCGGATTACTCTGTTTGATTCTATGCTTAGAGTAGAGTAAACTACTATAAAACGTAATGAAAACTCTATATTCAAGCTCAAAAGAACAAATTACGTTATAGTTTTGGCAAAAAAAATATTTCGGACGATTACATACTTCGAAGTAAGCAAACTTTAATTGAACAAGTGCAAAAGCTAATACTTTGCTTTAAAATAACGATTTATGTGGTAATATGGTATTTTGCATCTGTCCTATAAAAGTTTACTCGTTTCGCTCCATTGAATCATTCGAAAGAAATTATTTTGACACAACAACAACGAAAATAATTTGTTTTTGTTTAAACTGTAACATAAATCGCTTTTATAAAACGAACTAAGACGTTTGGCATCTGTTTATTGAAAGTTTTCTCGTTTGGGGGCATAAAATCGTTTGAATTTATCAGTTCTGGTCAAAACTATAACGTAAATTATTTCTTTGTATCACTTTAAAGATTTGCGTTATAGTCTTGACGAGAACTGTTAATTTCAAACGATTCTATGCTTTGAAACCAGTATACTTTCACTGAACAGAGGCAAAACGTCTGATTTCGCCTTTAAAAAACGATGTATGTCACAGTTTGGATTAAAACCAATGATTTTCGTTTATTCATTGTTACAAACAAGAAACCTTACATCAAAGAATCTGAAAACCTCTTATTCAGGCCCAGAAAATCAAATTACGTTTCAGTCTAGACACAAATTGCTTATTTTAGACGATTCTTTCTTTTGAACACGAAAACTTACATTAAAAAGATTAAAAACGTCTTATTCTGGCTCAAAACTGCAAATTATGTATTACTTTGGATAAAAGCAGTTTATCCTGATTACTCCTTTGCTTAGAATAGAGCAAACTTGAATAAAACTTAATGAAAACTTTAAATTTCGTCTCAAAGAAATAATTTACGTTATAGTTTTGACCAGAACTGTTAATTTCAAACGATTTTATGCCCCCAAACGAGAAAACTTTCACTAAACAAATGCCAAACGTCTTAGTTCGTTTTATAAAAGCGACTTATGTAACAGTTTAAACAAAAACAAATTATTTTCGCTGTTGTTGTGTTAAAATAATTTATTTCGAATGATTCAATGGAGCGAAACGAGTAAACTTTTATAGGACAGATGCAAAATACCATATTACTACATAAATCGTTATTTTAAAGCAAAGTATTAGCTTTTGCACTTGTTCAATTAATGTTTGCTTACTTCGAAGTATGTAATCGTCCGAAATATTTTTTTTTGCCAAAACTATAACGTAATTTGTTCTTTTGAGCTTGAATATAGAGTTTTCATTACGTTTTATAGTAGTTTACTCTACTCTAAGCATAGAATCAAACAGAGTAATCCGCTTTTGTTAAAACTGATACATAATTTGCTCTTATTTTCGAGAATAAGACGTTTTCAATATGCTTGATAAAATTTTTCTTGTTTATAGCAAGGAATCGTTTAAAATAAGCTGTATTTGCTTAAACTGATACGTAATTCGATATTTATGCATGGATACGAAGTTTTCAGTTTCTTTGACGTGAAATTTCTTGTTGCAAAAGGTAATACTTTGCTTTAAAACAACGCTTTATATGGTAATATGTGGTTTTGCATCTGCCCCATAAAAGTTCATTAGTTTCGAATCATAAATTCGTTTGAAATAAACAGTGCTGGTCAAAACTATAATGTGAATTATTTCTTTGAGACGAAATTTAAAGTTTTCATTAAGTTTTATACAAGTTTACTCTATTCTAAGTAAAGGAGTAATCAGGATAAATTGCTTTTATCTAGAGTAATATATAATTTGCAGTTTTCAGCCAGAATAAGACGTTTTTAATCTTTTTAATGTAAGTTTTCGTGTTCAAGACAAAAGATCGTCTAAAATAAGCAGTTTTTGTCCAGACTGAAACGTAATTCGAATTTCTGTGCCTGAATAAGGGGTTTTCAGTTTCTTTGATGTAAGGTTTCTTGTTTGTAACAATGAATTAACAAAAATATTTGGTTTTTATCCAAACTGTGGCATGAATCAGCTTTAAGACTATAACGCAAATCTTTTGTTTTGTGCTAAAATAAGACGTTTTTAGTCAGTTTGATATAAGTTTTCTTGTTCAAAGCAAAATATTGTCGAAAATCAACCGTTTTTGTCTAAACTTATACAAAATTCGGTGGTTTGTGTCCGAATATAAAGTTTTCAGATTCTTTAATGTTAGGTTTGCTGCTTCTAACAAAGAATCAACGAAAATATTTTGTTTTAATACAAACTGCAATATAAAATGTCTTTATAGGACAAAACATGATGTTGGGCATCTGTTTAATAAAAATTTACTCGTTTGGAAGCATAGAATCATTCCAAATAAGCTATTCTCGTCGAAACTATAATGTAATTAGTATTTTGTGCTAGAATACAGCGTTTTTGTTAGATTTATTAACAATTTTGTCTATTTTAAGCAATGAAACGAATAGGATTGCTGCCTTTATCTAAAGTGATACATAAATTGCTCTTTTATGCCAGATTAATACGTTTTTAGTCTGTTCGATGTAAGTTTTCTTGTTCAAAGCAAAAGATCGTCTAAAATAAGCCGTTTTTGTTTGAACTGATGAACAATTCAGACTGAGAGTCAACAAAAATAATTTATTTTAATCCAAACTGATACTTTTTGACCCAATAAAAGTCCTATAAGAGTCCGAGATACGCCGTTCTCGTCAAGTCTATAACGTAATTCGTTTTTTTGTGTCAGAATACGACGTTTTCTGTCTGTTTAATATAAGTTTTTAATAATAATAATAATAATAATAACAATAATAATAATAATAATAATAATAATAATAATAATAATAATAATAATAATAATAATAATAATAATAATAATAATAATAATAATAAAAATAATTATACTAATAATAGTAATAATAATAATAATAATAATAAAAATAATAATAGTAATAAAAGTAAGCTTAGTTTTCTAAGCAAAAATGAAGCTTATTTTGTGTGTTATATGAGCGTTTTCTCATTTCTATGCAAGAGATCATCTGTGATCTGTGTTTTTAGGCAAGAAATTGTCTAAAATTAATAACTCATTTTAAAACTGGTATAAAAACATTTACAATACAAAAGTTAATAATAATAATAATAATAATAATATAATAATAATAATAATAATAATAATAATAATAATAATAATAATAATAATAATAATAATGAATGAAGCTTATTTTGTGTGTTATATGAGCGTTTTCTCATTTCTATGCAAGAGATCATCTGTGATCTGTGTTGTTAGGCAAGAAATTGAATAAAATTAATAACTCATTTTAAAACTGGTATAAAAACATTTACTATACAAAAGTTAATAATAATAATAATAATAATAATAATAATAATAATAATAATAATAATAATAATAATAATAATAATAATAATAATAATAATAATAATAGTAATAAATAAAATAATAATATTAATAATAATAATAATAATAATAATAATAATAATAATAATAATAATAATAATAATAATAATAATAATGATAATAATACTTATAATAATGAATTTCTTTCTAAATTAAAGCTTAGTTTTTTTAAGCAAAAATGATGCTTATTTTGTGTTATCTGAGCGTTTTCTCATTTCTATGCAAGAGATCATCTGTGATCTGTGTTTTTAGGCAAGAAATTGTCTAAAACTAATAATTCATTTTAAAACTGTTATAAAAACATTTACTATACAAAAGTTATAATCGGTTATTAATAATAATAATAATAATAATAATTATTATAGTAATAATAATTATAATAATAATAATAATAATAATAATAATAATAATAATAATAATAATAATAATAATAATAATAATAGTAGTAATAAAAGTAAGCTTAGTTTTCTAAGCAAAAATAAAGCTTATTTTGTGTTATATGAGCGTTTTCTCATTTCTATGCAAAAGATCATGTGTGATCAGTGTTTTTAGGCAATCTTAGCCATTTTATAGTTTTTAGGCAAGAAATTGGCTAAAATTAATCACTCATTTTAAAACTGGTATAAAAACAATACTATACAAAAGTTAAAATCGGTTTTTAATAATAATAATTATAATAATAATAATAATAATAATAATAATAATAATAATAATAATAATAATAATAATAATAATAATAATAATAATAATAATAACAATAATAATAATAATAATAATAATAATAATAATAATAATAATAATAATAATAATAACAATAATAATAATAAAAATAATAATAATAGTAATAAAAGTAAGCTTAGTTTTCTAAGCAAAAATGAAGCTTATTTTGTGTGTTATATGAGTGTTTTCTCATTTCTATGCAAGAAATCATCTGTGATCTGTGTTTTTAGGCAAGAAATTGTCTAAAATTAATAACTCATTTTAAAACTGGTATAAAATCATTTACTATACAAAAGTTAATAATAATAATAATAACAATAATAATAATAATAATAATAATAATAGTAATAGTACCAAAAGTAATAATAATAATAATAATACTTTTAATAAGGAAAAATGGAGCTTATTTTGCGTGTTACATGAGCGTTTTCTCATTTCTATGCAAAAGATCATGTGTGATGTGTATTTTTAGGCAATCTAAACCATTTTATAGTTTTTAATATTTAACAAAAATTTGCTTTAAAATAAAATGTTTGAAAAAGTAAAATTAAACTAAATTAATTGTGTCTAACACTTTAGTAGAGGAAAAAGGAGGAGACATAAAAGTCACTAAAGTCTTCAGAGTCGTTTTTGAATGCTGCATTTTCGTCTTCCTCTCAAACATTGAAAACTGAATTACATTTTTGTTCAGTAACTGTAACAATTTTTACTTTGGTTCTTTGCTTATATCTCGAAAACAATTACTCCTATCAATTTTTATCTTTTTTTCAAAATTAAAGCTGATAAAATTTCCTACAAAATAGTTATTTGCATTTCTCATGTAGGACTAACCATAAGCGAGATATAAGTTTGAAAATAATTAATATTTAAAAAAAAAAGTGCTTTAACAGAAAATGTTTTGTGATTTAAAATACACTTAATTTATTAGGTCCAATACTTTATTAGAAGAAAAAGGAGGTGACATATAAGTCACTGAAGTCTTCAGAGTCGATTTTAAATGCTGCATTTTCGTCTTCGTCTCAAACATTGAAAACTGAATTACATTTTTGTTCAGTAACAGTTACAGTTTTCTTATTGGTTTTTTGCTTATATCTCGAAAACAGTTACTTCTATCAATTTTTATCTTTCTTTTAAAATTAAAGCTGATAAAATTTTCTACAAAATAGTTAATTGCATTTTTCATGTAAGACTAACCATAAGCGAGATATAAGTTTAAAAATTATTAATATTTAAAAAAAAAGTGCTTTAACAGAAAATGTCTTGTGATTTAAAATACACTTAATTTATTGGGTCCAATACTTTATTAGAAGAAAAAGGAGGTGACATAAAAGTCGCTGAAGTCTTCAGAGTCGTTTTTAAATGCTGCATTTTCGTCTTCGTCTCAAACATTGAAAATTGAATTACATTTTTGTTCAGTAACAGTTACAGTATTCTTATTGGTTTTTTGCTTATATCTCGAAAACAGTTACTCCTATCAATTGTTATCTTTCTTTCAAAATTAAAGCTGATAAAATTTCCTACAAAATAGTTATTTGCATTTCTTTGTAAGACCAACCATAAGCGAGTTATAGAGTTAGATATAAATAATATTTAACAAATGTTATTGTTATTAATATGACGACTAAAGACGACTCTGAAACCTTTAATGACATTTATGTCTTCTCCTTTTATTATATTTATTTTTATTTATATAATTATTTTGTAGGAAATTTTATCAGCTTTAATTTTAGTAAAAAGATAAAAATTGATAGGAGTAACAGTTTTCGAGATATAAGCAAGAAACCAAAAAACTGTTACCTTAATAAAGCGCTTGCATATAAGCAAATTTAGTACTAAAAACAACTCTGAAGACTTTGGTGATTTTTATGTCTTTTCCTTTTTCCTCTACTAAAGTGTTAGACCCAATTAAATTAGTTTAATATCGGTTTTTCAAACATTTTATTTTAAAGCAAATTTTTGTTAAAGATTATTTATATCCAACTCTATAACTCGCTTATGGTTGGTCCTACAAAAAAATGGAAATAACTATTTTGTAGGAAATTTTATCAGCTTTAATTTTGAAAAAAAGATAAAAATTGATACGAGTAACTGTTTTCGAGATATAAGCAAGAAACCAAAAAACTGTTACCTTAATAAAGCGCTTGCATATAAGCAAATTTAGTACTATTAGTATTATTATTATTAATGTTATTGTTATTAATATGACGACTAAGGACCACTCTGAAACATTTAGTGAATTTTATGTCTTCTCCTTTTTCCTATACTAAAGTGTTAGACCCAATTAATTTAGTTTAATTTCGGTTTTTCAAACATTTTATTTTAAAGCAAATTTTTGTTAAAGATTATTTATATCAAACTCTATAACTCGCTTATGGTTGGTCTTACAAAAGAAATGCAAATAACTATTTTGTAGGAAATTTTATCAGCTTTAATTTTGAAAGAAAGATAAAAATTAATAGGAGTAATTGTTTTCGAGATATAAGCAAAAAACCAAAGTGAAAACTGTTACAGTTACTGAACAAAAATGTAATTCAGTTTTCAATGTTTGAGACGAAGACGAAAATGCAGCATTTAAAAACGACTCTGAAGACTTCAGTGACTTTTATGTCACCTCCTTTTTCTTCTAATAGAGTATTGGTCCCAATAAATTAAGTGTATTTTAAATCACAAGACATTTTCTGTTAAAGCACTTTTTTTTTAAATATTAATTATTTTCAAACTTCTATCTCGCTTATGGTTAGTCCTACATAAAAAATGCAAATAACTATTTTGTAGGAAATTTTATCAGCTTTAATTTTAGTAGAAAGATAAAAATTGATAGGAGTAACTGTTTTCGAGATATAAGCAAGAAACTGTTACCTTAATTAAGCGCTTGCATATATGCAAATTTAGTAATATTAGTATTATTATTATTAATGTTATTGTTATTAATAGGACGACTAAAGACGACACTGAAACATTTAGTGACTTTTATGTCTTCTCCTTTTTCCTCTACTAAAGTGTTAGACACAATTAATTTAGTTTAATTCCGGTTTTTCAAGCATTTTATTTTAAAGCAAATTTTTGTTAAATATTATTTATATCCAACTCTATAACTCGTTTATGCTTGGTCCTACAAGAAAAATGTTAATAACTATTTTGTTGGAAATTTTATCAGCTTTAATTTTGAAAGAAAGATAAAATTTGATAGGAGTAACTGTTTTCGAGATATAAGCAAAAAACCAATAAGAAAACTGTAACTGTTACTGAACAAAAATGTAACTCAGTTTTCAATGTTTGAGACGAAGACAAAAATGTAGCATTTATTTAAGAGTCGTTTTTAATCGTCATATAAATAACAATAACATTAATAATAATAATACTAATAATACTAAATTTGCTTATATGCAAACGCTTAATTAAGGTAACAGTTTTTTGGTTTCTTGATTATATCTCGAAAACAGTTACTCCTATCAATTTTTTTTTTTGCTAAAATTAAAGCTGATAAAATTTCCTACAAAATAGTTATTTGCATTTTTCATGTAGGACTAACCATAAGCGAGATATAAGTTTGAAAATAATTATTATTTAAAAAAAAAGTGCTTTAACAGAAAATGTCTTGTGATTTAAAATACACTTAATTTATTGGGTCCAATACTTTATTAGAAGAAAAAGGAGGTGACATAAAAGTCACTGACGTCTTCAGAGTCGTTTTTAAATGCTGCACTTTTGTCTTCGTCTCAAACATTGAAAACTGAGTTACATTTTTGTTCAGTAACAGTTACAGTTTTCTTATTGGTTTTTTGCTTATATCTCGAAAACAGTTACTCCTATCAAATTTTACCTTTCTTTCAAAATTAAAGCTGATAAAATTTCCAACAAAATAGTTATTTACATTTTTCTTGTAGGACCAAGCATAAACGAGTTATAGAGTTGGATATAAATAATATTTAACAAAAATTTGCTTTAAAATAAAATGCTTGAAAAACCGGAATTAAACTAAATTAATTGTGTCTAACACTTTAGTAGAGGAAAAAGGAAAAGACATAAAAGTCACTAAATGTTTCAGAGTCGTCTTTAGTCGCCCTATTAATAACAATAACATTAATAATAATAATACTAATATTACTAAATTTGCTTATATGCAAGCGCTTAATTAAGGTAACAGTTTCTTGCTTATATCTCGAAAACAGTTACTCCTATCAATTTTTATCTTTTTACTAAAATTAAAGCTGATAAAATTTCCTACAAAATAGTTATTTGCATTTTTTATGTAGGACTAACCATAAGCGAGATAGAAGTTTGAAAATAATTAATATTTAAAAAAAAAGTGCTTTAACAGAAAATGTCTTGTGATTTAAAATACACTTAATTTATTGGGACCAATACTCTATTAGAAGAAAAAGGAGGTGACATAAAAGTCACTGAAGTCTTCAGAGTCGTTTTTAAATGCTGCATTTTCGTCTTCGTCTCAAACATTGAAAACTGAATTACATTTTTGTTCAGTAACTGTAACAGTTTTCACTTTGGTTTTTTGCTTATATCTCGAAAACAATTACTCCTATCAATTTTTATCTTTCTTTCAAAATTAAAGCTGATAAAATTTCCTACAAAATAGTTATTTGCATTTCTTTTGTAAGACCAACCATAAGCGAGTTATAGAGTTGGATATAAATAATCTTTAACAAAAATTTGCTTTAAAATAAAATGTTTGAAAAACCGAAATTAACCTAAATTAATTGGGTCTAACACTTTAGTATAGGAAAAAGGAGAAGACATAAAAGTCACTAAATGTTTCAGAGTCGTCTTTAGTCGTCATATTAATAACAATAACATTAATAATAATAATACTAATAGTACTAAATTTGCTTATATTCAAGCGCTTTATTAAGGTAACAGTTTTTTGGTTTCTTGCTTATATCTCGAAAACAGTTACTCCTATCAATTTTTACCTTTTTTTCAAAATTAAAGCTGATAAAATTTCCTACAAAATAGTTATTTCCATTTTTTTGTAGGACCAACCATAAGCGAGTTATAGAGTTGGATATAAATAATCTTTAACAAAAATTTGCTTTAAAATAAAATGTTTGAAAAACTGATATTAAACTAAATTAATTGGGTCCAACACTTTAGTAGAGGAAAAAGGAGAAGACATAAAAATCACCAAAGTCTTCAGAGTTGTTTTTAGTACTAAATTTGCTTATATGCAAGCGCTTAATTAAGGTAACAGTTTTTTGGTTTCTTGCTTATATCTCGAAAACAGTTACTCCTATCAATTTTTATTTTTTTACTAAAATTAAAGCTGATAAAATTTCCTACAAAATAGTAATTTGCATTTTTCATGTAGGACTAACCATAAGCGAGATATAAGTTTAAAAATAATTAATATTTAAAAAAAAAGTGCTTTAACAGAAAATGTCTTGTGATTTAAAATACACTTAATTTATTGGGTCCAATACTTTATTAGAAGAAAAAGGAGGTGACATAAAAGTCACCAAAGTCTTGAGAGTCGTTCTTAGTCGTCATATCAATAACAATAACATTAATAATAATAATAATACTAATAGTACTAAATTTGCTTATATGCAAGCGCTTAATTAAGGTAACAGTTTCTTGCTTATATCTCGAAAACTTACATTTTTGTTCAGTAACTGTAACAGTTTTTACTTTGGTTTTTTGCTTATATCTCGAAAACAATTACTCCTATCAATTTTTATCTTTCAAAATTAAAGCTGATAAAATTTCCTACAAAATAGTTATTTGCATTTCTTTTGTAAGACCAACCATAAGCGAGTTATAGAGTTGGATATAAATAATCTTTATCAAAAATTTGCTTTAAAATATAATGTTTGAAAAACCGAAATTAAATTGAGTCTAACACTTTAGTATAGGAAAAAGGAGAAGACATAAAAGTCACCAAAGTCTTCAAAGTCGTTTTTAGTCGTCATATTAATAACAATAACATTAATAATAATAATAATGCTGCATTTTTGTCTTCGTCTCAAACATTGAAAA
Source organism: Tribolium castaneum (assembly GCF_031307605.1). Lineage (NCBI taxonomy): Eukaryota > Metazoa > Arthropoda > Insecta > Coleoptera > Tenebrionidae > Tribolium > Tribolium castaneum. The sequence continues at coordinate 17,820,080 of NC_087394.1, read as the reverse complement.
CTGAATTACATTTTTGTTCAGTAACAGTTACAGTTTTCTTATTGGTTTTTTGCTTATATCTCGAAAACAGTTACTCCTATCAATTTTTATCTTTCTTTCAAAATTAAAGCTGATAAAATTTCCTACAAAATAGTTATTTGCATTTTTCTTGTAGGACCAACCATAAGCGAGTTATAGAGTTGGATATAAATAATATTTAACAAAAACTTACTTTAAAATAAAATGTTTGAAAAACTAAAATTAAACTAAATTAATTGTGTCTAACACTTTAGTAGAGGAAAAAGGAGAAGACATAAAGGTCACTAAAGGTTTCAGAGTCGTCTTTTGTCGTCATATTAATAACAATAACATTAATAATAATACTAATAGTACTAAATTTGCTTACATGCAAACGCTTAATTAGGGTAACAGTTTTTTGGTTTCTTGCTTATATCTGGAAAACAGTTACTTATATCAATTTTTATCTTTTTACTAAAATTAAAGCCGATAAAATTTTCTACAAAATAGTTATTTGCATTTTTCATGTAAGACTAACCATAAGCGAGATATAAGTTTAAAAATTATTAATATTTAAAAAAAAAGTGCTTTAACAGAAAATGTCTTGTGATTTAAAATACACTTAATTTATTGGGTCCAATACTTTATTAGAAGAAAAAGGAGGTGACATAAAAGTCGCTGAAGTCTTCAGAGTCGTTTTTAAATGCTGCATTTTCGTCTTCGTCTCAAACATTGAAAACTGAATTACATTTTTGTTCAGTAACTGTAACAGTTTTTACTTTGGTTTTTTGCTTATATCTCGAAAACAATTACTCCTATCAATTTTTATCTCTCTTTCAAAATTAAAGCTGATAAAATTTCCTACAAAATAGTTATTTGCATTTTTCATGTAGGACTAACTATAAGCGAGATATAAGTTTGAAAATAATTAATATTTAAAAAAAAAGTGCTTTAACAGAAAATGTCTTGTGATTTAAAATACACTTAATTTAATGGGTCCAATACTTTATTAGAAGAAAAAGGAGGTGACATAAAAGTCACTGAAATCTTCAGAGTCGTTTTTAAATGCTGCATTTTCGTCTTCGTCTCAAACATTGAAAACTAAATTACATTTTTGTTCAGTAACTGTAACAGTTTTTACTTTGGTTTTTTGCTTATATCTCGAAAACAATTACTCCTATCAATTTGTGTTTTTTTTTCAAAATCAAAGCTGATAAAATTTCCTACAAAATAGTTATTGGCATTTTTTTTGTAGGACCAACCATAAGCGAGTTATAGAGTTGGATATAAATAATCTTTAACAAAAATTTGCTTTAAAATAAAATGTTTGAAATACTGAAATTAAACTAAATTAATTGTATCTAACACTTTAGTATAGGAAAAAGGAGAAGACATAAAAGTCACCAAAGTCTTCAGAGTCGTTTTTAGTCGTCATATTAATAACAATAACATTAATAATAATAATACTAATAGTACTAAATTTGCTTATATGCAAGCGCTTTATTAAGGTAACAGTTTTTTGGTTTCTTGCTTATATCTCGAAAACAGTTACTCCTATCAATTTTTATCTGTTTACTAAAATTAAAGCTGATAAAATTTCTTACAAAATAGTTATTTGCATTTTTCATGTAGGACTAACCTTAAGCGAGATATAAGTTTGAAAATAATCAATATTTTAAAAAAAAGTGCTTTAACAGAAAATGTCTTGTGATTTAAAATACACTTAATTTATTGGGTCCAATACATTATTAGAAGAAAAAGGAGGTGACTTAAAAGTCACAGAAGTCTTCAGAGTCGTTTTTAAATGCTGCATTTTCGTCTTCGTCTCAAACATTGAAAACTGAATTACATTTTTGTTTAGTAACTGTAACAGTTTTCACTTTGGTTTTTTGCTTATATCTCGAAAACTATTATTTTTATCAATTTTTATCTTTCTTTTAAAATTAAAGCTGATAAAATTTCCTACAAAATAGTTATTTGCATTTTTCATGTAGGACTAACAATGAGCGAGATATAAGTTTGAAAATAATTAATATTAAAAAAAAGTGCTTTAACAGAAAATGTTTTGTGATTTAAAATACACTTAATTTAATGGGTCCAATACTTTATTAGAAGAAAAAGGAGGTGACATAAAAGTCACTGAAGTCTTCAGAGTCGATTTTAAATGCTGCATTTTCGTCTTTGTCTCAAACATTGAATACTGAATTACATTTTTGTTTAGTAACAGCTACAGTTTTCTTATTGGTTTTTTGCTTATATCTCGAAAACAGTTACTCCTATCAATTTTTATCTTTCTTTCAAAATCAAAGCCGATAAAATTTCCTACAAAATAGTTATTGGCATTTTTTTTGTAGGACCAACCATAAGCGAGTTATAGAGTTGGATATAAATAATCTTTAACAAAAATTTGCTTTAAAATAAAATGTTTGAAAAACCGAAATTAAACTAAATTAATTAAAACTAACACTTTAGTTGAGGAAAAAGGAGAAGACATAAAAGTCACCAAAGTCAACCATAAGCGAGATATAAGTTTGAAAATAATTAATATTTAAAAAAAAAGTGCTTTAACAGAAAATGTCTTGTGATTTAAAATACACTTAATTTAATGGGTCCAATACTTTATTAGAAGAAAAAGGAGGTGACATAAAAGTCACTGAAGTCTTCAGAGTCGATTTTAAATGCTGCATTTTCGTCTTTGTCTCAAACATTGAAAACTGAATTACATTTTTGTTTAGTAACAGTTACAGTTTTCTTATTGGTTTTTTGCTTATATCTCGAAAACAGTTACTCCTATCAATTTTTATCTTTCTTTCAAAATCAAAGCTGATAAAATTTCCTACAAAATAGTTATTGGCATTTTTTTTGTAGGACTAACCATAAGCGAGTTATAGAGTTGGATATAAATAATCTTTAACAAAAATTTGCTTTAAAATAAAATGTTTGAAAAACCGAAATTAAACTAAATTAATTAAAACTAACACTTTAGTTGAGGAAAAAGGAGAAGACATAAAAGTCACCAAAGTCTTGAGAGTCGTTTTTAGTCGTCATATTAATAACAATAACATTAATAATAATAATACTAATAGTACTAAATTTGCTTATATGCAAGCGCTTTATTAAGGTAACAGTTTTTTGGTTTCTTGCTTATATCTCGAAAACAGTTACTCCTATCAATTTTTATCTTTTTACTAAAATTAAAGCTGATAAAAATTTCTACAAAATAGTTATTTGTATTTTTCTTGTAGGACCAAGCATAAGCGAGTTATAGAGATAGATATAAATAATATTTAACAAAAATTTGCTTTAAAATAAAATGTTTGAAATACTGAAATTAAACTAAATTAATTGTGTCTAACACTTTAGTATAGGAAAAAGGAGAAGACATAAATGTCACCAAAGTCTTCAGAGTCGTTTTTAGTCGTCATATTAATAACAATAACATTAATAATAATAATACTAATAGTACTAAATTTGCTTATATGCAAGCGCTTTATTAAGGTAACAGTTTTTTGGTTTCTTGCTTATATCTCGAAAACAGTTACTCCTATCAATTTTTATTTGTTTACTAAAATTAAAGCTGATAAAATTTCCTACAAAATAGTTATTTGCATTTTTCATGTAGGACTAACCATAAGCGAGATATAAGTTTGAAAATAATTAATATTTAAAAAAAAAGTGCTTTAACAGAAAATGTCTTGTGATTTAAAATACACTTAATTTATTGGGTCCAATACTTTATTAGAAGAAAAAGGAGGTGACATAAAAGTCACTGACGTCTTCAGAGTCGTTTTTAAATGCTGTATTTTTGTCTTTGTCTCAAACATTGAAAACTGAGTTACATTTTTGTTCAGTAACAGTTACAGTTTTCTTATTGGTTTTTTGCTTATATATCGAAAACAGTTACTCCTATCAAATTTTATCTTTCTTTCAAAATTAAAGCTGATAAAATTTCCAACCAAATAGTTATTAACATTTTTCTTGTAGGACCAAGCATAAACGAGTTATAGAGTTGGATATAAATAATATTTAACAAAATTTGCTTTAAAATAAAATGCTTGAAAAACCGGAATTAAACTAAATTAATTGTGTCTAACACTTTAGTAGAGGAAAAAGGAAAAGACATAAAAGTCACTAAATGTTTCAGAGTCGTCTTTAGTCGCCCTATTAATAACAATAACATTAATAATAATAATACTAATATTACTAAATTTGCTTATATGCAAGCGCTTAATTAAGGTAACAGTTTCTTGCTTATATCTCGAAAACAGTTACTCCTATCAATTTTTATCTTTTTACTAAAATTAAAGCTGATAAAATTTCCTACAAAATAGTTATTTGCATTTTTTATGTAGGACTAACCATAAGCGAGATAGAAGTTTGAAAATAATTAATATTTAAAAAAAAAGTGCTTTAACAGAAAATGTCTTGTGATTTAAAATACACTTAATTTATTGGGACCAATACTCTATTAGAAGAAAAAGGAGGTGACATAAAAGTCACTGAAGTCTTCAGAGTCGTTTTTAAATGCTGCATTTTCGTCTTCGTCTCAAACATTGAAAACTGAATTACATTTTTGTTCAGTAACTGTAACAGTTTTCACTTTGGTTTTTTGCTTATATCTCGAAAACAATTACTCCTATCAATTTTTATCTTTCTTTCAAAATTAAAGCTGATAAAATTTCCAACAAAATAGTTATTTGCATTTCTTTTGTAAGACCAACCATAAGCGAGTTATAGAGTTGGATATAAATAATCTTTAACAAAAATTTGCTTTAAAATAAAATGCTTGAAAAACCGGAATTAAACTAAATTAATTGTGTCTAACACTTTAGTAGAGGAAAAAGGAAAAGACATAAAAGTCACTAAATGTTTCAGAGTCGTCTTTAGTCGCCCTATTAATAACAATAACATTAATAATAATAATACTAATATTACTAAATTTGCTTATATGCAAGCGCTTAATTAAGGTAACAGTTTCTTGCTTATATCTCGAAAACAGTTACTCCTATCAATTTTTATCTTTTTACTAAAATTAAAGCTGATAAAATTTCCTACAAAATAGTTATTTGCATTTTTTATGTAGGACTAACCATAAGCGAGATAGAAGTTTGAAAATAATTAATATTTAAAAAAAAAGTGCTTTAACAGAAAATGTCTTGTGATTTAAAATACACTTAATTTATTGGGACCAATACTCTATTAGAAGAAAAAGGAGGTGACATAAAAGTCACTGAAGTCTTCAGAGTCGTTTTTAAATGCTGCATTTTCGTCTTCGTCTCAAACATTGAAAACTGAATTACATTTTTGTTCAGTAACTGTAACAGTTTTCACTTTGGTTTTTTGCTTATATCTCGAAAACAATTACTCCTATCAATTTTTATCTTTCTTTCAAAATTAAAGCTGATAAAATTTCCTACAAAATAGTTATTTGCATTTCTTTTGTAAGACCAACCATAAGCGAGTTATAGAGTTGGATATAAATAATCTTTAACAAAAATTTGCTTTAAAATAAAATGTTTGAAAAACCGAAATTAACCTAAATTAATTGGGTCTAACACTTTAGTATAGGAAAAAGGAGAAGACATAAAAGTCACTAAATGTTTCAGAGTCGTCTTTAGTCGTCATATTAATAACAATAACATTAATAATAATAATACTAATAGCACTAAATTTGCTTATATTCAAGCGCTTTATTAAGGTAACAGTTTTTTGGTTTCTTGCTTATATCTCGAAAACAGTTACTCCTATCAATTTTTATCTTTTTACTAAAATTAAAGCTGATAAAATTTCCTACAAAATCGTAATTTGCATTTTTCATGTAGGACTAACCATAAGCGAGATATAAGTTTAAAAATAATTAATATTTAAAAAAAAAGTGCTTTAACAGAAAATGTCTTGTGATTTAAAATACACTTAATTTATTGGGTCCAATACTTTATTAGAAGAAAAATGAGGTGACATAAAAGTCACCAAAGTCTTGAGAGTCGTTCTTAGTCGTCATATCAATAACAATAACATTAATAATAATAATAATACTAATAGTACTAAATTTGCTTATATGCAAGCGCTTAATTAAGGTAACAGTTTCTTGCTTATATCTCGAAAACTTTCATTTTTGTTCAGTAACTGTAACATTATTATTAACTTTTGTATAGTAAATGATTTTATACCAGTTTTAAAATGAGTTATTAATTTTAGACAATTTCTTGCCTAAAAACACAGATCACAGATGATTTCTTGCATAGAAATGAGAAAACACTCATATAACACACAAAATAAGCTTCATTTTTGCTTAGAAAACTAAGCTTACTTTTATTACTATTATTATTATTTTTATTATTATTATTGTTATTATTATTATTATTATTATTATTATTATTATTATTATTATTATTATTATTATTATTATTATTATTATTGTTATTATTATTATTATTATCATTATTATTATTATTATTATTATTATTATAATTATTATTATTTAAAAACCGATTTTAATTTTGTATAGTATTGTTTTTATACCAGTTTTAAAATGAGTGATTGATTTTAGCCAATTTCTTGCTTAAAAACTATAAAATGGCTAAGATTGTCTAAAAACACTGATCACACATGATCTTTTGCATAGAAATGAGAAAACGCTCATATAACACAAAATAAGCTTTATTTTTGCTTAGAAAACTAAGCTTACTTTTATTACTACTATTATTATTATTTTTATTATTATTATTATTATTATTATTATTATTATTATTATTATTATTATTATTATTATTATTATTATTATTATTATTGTTATTATTATTATTATTATTATTATTATTATTATTATTATTATTGTTATTATTATTATTATTATTACTATTATTATTATTATTATTAACTTTTGTATAGTAAATGTTTTTATACCAGTTTTAAAATGAGTTATTAATTTTAGACAATTTCTTGCTTAAAAACACAGATCACAGATGATCTCTTGCATAGAAATGAGAAAACGCTCATATAACACACAAAATAAGCTTCATTTTTGCTTAGAAAACTAAGCTTACTTTTATTACTATTATTATTTTTATTATTATTATTATTATTATTACTATTATTAGTATAATTATTTTTATTATTATTATTATTATTATTATTATTATTATTATTATTATTATTGTTATTATTATTATTATTATTATTAAAAACTTATATTAAACAGACAGAAAACGTCGTATTCTGACACAAAAAAACGAATTACGTTATAGACTTGACGAGAACGGCGTATCTCGGACTCTTATAGGACTTTTATAGGGTCAAAAAGTATCAGTTTGGATTAAATTAAATTATTTTTGTTGACTCTCAGTCTGAATTGTTCATCAGTTCAAATAAAAACGGCTTATTTTAGACGATCTTTTGCTTTGAACAAGAAAACTTACATCGAACAGACTAAAAACGTATTAATCTGGCATAAAAGAGCAATTTATGTATCACTTTAGATAAAGGCAGCTAATCCTATTCGTTTCATTGCTTAAAATAGACAAAATTGTTAATAAATCTAACAAAAACACTGTATTCTAGCACAAAATACTAATTACATTATAGTTTCGACGAGAATAGCTTATTTGAAATGATTCTATGCTTCCAAACGAGTAAATTTTTATTAAACAGATGCCAAACATCATGTTTTGTCCTATGAAGACATTTTATATTGCAGTTTGTATTAAAACAAAATATTTTCGTTGATTCTTTGTTAGAAGCAGCAAACCTAACATTAAAGAATCTGAAAACTTTGTATTCGGACACAAACCACCGAATTTTGTATCAGTTTAGACAAAAACGGTTGATTTTCGACAATATTTTGCTTTGAACAAGAAAACTTATATCAAACTGACTAAAAACGTCTTATTTTAGCACAAAACAAAAGATTTGCGTTATAGTCTTAAAGCTGATTCATGCCACAGTTTGGATAAAAACCAAATATTTTTGTTAATTCATTGTTACAAACAAGAAACCTTACATCAAAGAAACTGAAAACCCCTTATTCAGGCACAGAAATTCGAATTACGTTTCAGTCTGGACAAAAACTGCTTATTTTAGACGATCTTTTGTCTTGAACACGAAAACTTACATTAAAAAGATTAAAAACGTCTTATTCTGGCTGAAAACTGCAAATTATATATTACTCTAGATAAAAGCAATTTATCCTGATTACTCGTTTACTTAGAATAGAGTAAACTTGTATAAAACTTAATGAAAACTTTAAATTTCGTCTCAAAGAAATAATTTACATTATAGTTTTGACCAGCTCTGTTTATTTCAAACGAATTTATCATTCGAAACTAATGAACTTTTATGGGGCAGATGCAAAACCACATATGACCATATAAAGCGTTGTTTTAAAGCAAAGTATTTCTTTTTGCAACAAGAAATTTCACGTCAAAGAAACTGAAAACTTCGTATCCATGCATAAATATCGAATTACGTATCAGTTTAAGCAAATACAGCTTATTTTGAACGATTCCTTGCTATAAACAAGAAAAATTTTATCAAGCATATTGAAAACGTCTTATTCTCGAAAATAAGAGCAAATTATGTATCAGTTTTAACAAAAGCGGATTACTCTGTTTGATTCTATGCTTAGAGTAGAGTAAACTACTATAAAACGTAATGAAAACTCTATATTCAAGCTCAAAAGAACAAATTACGTTATAGTTTTGGCAAAAAAAAATATTTCGGACGATTACATACTTCGAAGTAAGCAAACTTTAATTGAACAAGTGCAAAAGCTAATACTTTGCTTTAAAATAACGATTTATGTGGTAATATGGTATTTTGCATCTGTCCTATAAAAGTTTACTCGTTTCGCTCCATTGAATCATTCGAAATAAATTATTTTAACACAACAACAGCGAAAATAATTTGTTTTTGTTTAAACTGTTACATAAGTCGCTTTTATAAAACGAACTAAGACGTTTGGCATTTGTTTAGTGAAAGTTTTCTCGTTTGGGGGCATAAAATCGTTTGAAATTAACAGTTCTGGTCAAAACTATAACGTAAATTATTTCTTTGAGACAAAATTTAAAGTTTTCATTAAGTTTTATACAAGTTTGCTCTATTCTAAGCAAAGGAGTAATCAGGATAAACTGCTTTTATCCAAAGTAATACATAATTTGCAGTTTTGAGCCAGAATAAGACGTTTTTAATCTTTTTAATGTAAGTTTTCGTCTTCAAAAGAAAGAATCGTCTAAAATAAGCAATTTGTGTCTAGACTGAAACGTAATTTGATTTTCTGGGCCTGAATAAGAGGTTTTCAGTTTCTTTGATGTAAGGTTTCTTGTTTGTAACAATGAATAAACGAAAATCATTGGTTTTAATCCAAACTGTGACATAAATCGTTTTTTAAAGGCGAAATCAGACGTTTTGCCTCTGTTCAGTGAAAGTATACTGGTTTCAAAGCATAGAATCGTTTGAAATTAACAGTTCTCGTCAAGACTATAACGCAAATCTTTAAAGTGATACAAAGAAATAATTTACGTTATAGTTTTGACCAGAACTGATAATTTCAAACGATTTTATGCCCCCAAACGAGAAAACTTTCAATAAACAGATGCCAAACGTCTTAGTTCGTTTTATAAAAGCGATTTATGTTACAGTTTAAACAAAAACAAATTATTTTCGTTGTTGTTGTGTCAAAATAATTTCTTTCGAATGATTCAATGGAGCGAAACGAGTAAACTTTTATAGGACAGATGCAAAATACCATATTACCACATAAATCGTTATTTTAAAGCAAAGTATTAGCTTTTGCACTTGTTCAATTAAAGTTTGCTTACTTCGAAGTATGTAATCGTCCGAAATATTTTTTTTTTGCCAAAACTATAACGTAATTTGTTCTTTTGAGCTTGAATATAGAGTTTTCATTACGTTTTATAGTAGTTTACTCTACTCTAAGCATAGAATCAAATAGAGTAATCCGCTTTTGTCAAAACTGATACATAATTTGCTTTTATTTTCGAGAATAAGACGTTTTCAGTATGCTTGATAAAATTTTTCTTGTTTATAGCAATGAATCGTTTAAAATAAGCTGTATTTGCCTAAACTGATACGTAATTCGATATTTATGCATGGATACGAAGTTTTCAGTTTCTTTGACGTGAAATTTCTTGTTGCAAAAGGTAATACTTTGCTTTAAAACAACGCTTTATATGGTAATATGTGGTTTTGCATCTGCCCCATAAAAGTTCATTAGTTTCGAATCATAAATTCGTTTGAAATAAACAGTGCTGGTCAAAACTATGACGTAAAGTATTTTTTTGAGACTAAATTTAAAGTTTTCATTAAATTTTATACAAGTTTACTCTATTCTAAGTAAAGGAGTAATCAGGATAAATTGCTTTTATCTAGAGTAATATATAATTTGCAGTTTTCAGCCAGAATAAGACGTTTTTAATCTTTTTAATGTAAGTTTTCGTGTTCAAAACAAAGGATCGTCTAAAATAAGCAGCTTTTGTCCAGACTGAAACGTAATTCGAATTTCTGTGCCTGAATAAGGGGTTTTCAGTTTCTTTGATGTAAGGTTTCTTGTTTGTAACAATGAATTAACAAAAATAATTGGTTTTTATCCAAACTGTGTCATGAATCAGCTTCAAGACTATAACGCAAATCTTTTGTTTTGTGCTAAAATAAGACGTTTTTAGTCAGTTTGATATAAATTTTCTTGTTCAAAGCAAAATATTGTCGAAAATCAACCGTTTTTGTCTAAACTGATACAAAATTCGGTGGTTTGTGTCCGAATACAAAGTTTTCAGATTCTTTAATGTTAGGTTTGCTGCTTCTAACAAAGAATCAACGAAAATATTTTGTTTTAATACAAACTGCAATATAAAATGTCTTTATAGGACAAAACATGATGTTTGGCATCTGTTTAATAAAAATTTACTCGTTTGGAAGCATAGAATCATTCCAAATAAGCTATTCTCGTCGAAACTATAATGTAATTAGTATTTTGTGCTAGAATACAGCGTTTTTGTTAGATTTATTAACAATTTTGTCTATTTTAAGCAATGAAACGAATAGGATTAGCTGCCTTTATCCAAAGTGATACATAAATTGCTCTTTTATGCCAGATTAATACGTTTTTAGTCTGTTCGATGTAAGTTTTCTTGTTCAAAGCAAAAGATCGTCTAAAATAAGCCGTTTTTGTTTGAACTGATGAACAATTCAGACTGAGAGTCAACAAAAATAATTTATTTTAATCCAAACTGATACTTTTTGACCCTATAAGAGTCCTATAAGAGTCCGAGATACGCCGTTCTCGTCAAGTCTATAACGTAATTCGTTTTTTTGTGTCAGAATACGACGTTTTCTGTCTGTTTAATATAAGTTTTTAATAATAATAATAATAATAACAATAATAATAATATTAATAATAATAATAATAATAATAATAATAATAATAATAATAATAATAATAATAATAATAATAATAATAATAAAAATAATAATACTAATAATAGTAATAATAATAATAATAATAATAAAAATAATAATAGTAATAAAAGTAAGCTTAGTTTTCTAAGCAAACATGAAGCTCTTTTTGTGTTATATGAGCGTTTTCTCATTTCTATGCAAGAAATCATCTGTGATCTGTGTTTTTAGGCAAGAAATTGTCTAAAATTAATAACTCATTTTAAAATTGGTATAAAAACATTTACTATACAAAAGTTAATAATAATAATAATAATAATAATAATAATAATAGTAATAAAAAATAATAATAATAATAATAATAATAATAATAATAATAATAATAATAATAATAATAATAATGATAATAATACTTATAATATTGAATTTCTTTCTAAATTAAAGCTTAGTTTTTCTAAGCAAAAATGATGCTTATTTTGTGTTATCTGAGCGTTTTCTCATTTCTATGCAAGAGATCATCTGTGATCTGTGTTTTTAGGCAATAAATTGTCTAAATTAATATAACTCATTTTAAAACTGGTATAAAAACCTTTACTATACAAAAGTTATAATCGGTTTTTAATAATAATAATATTAATAATAATAATAATAATAGTAATAATAATAATAATAATAATAAATATAATAATAATAGTAGTAATAAAAGTAAGCTTAGTTTTCTAAGCAAAAATGAAGCTTATTTTGTGTTATATGAGCGTTTTCTCATTTCTATGCAAAAGATCATGTGTGATCTGTGTTTTTAGGCAATCTAAGCCATTTTATAGTTTTTAGGCAAGAAATTGGCTAAAATTAATCACTCATTTTAAAACTGGTATAAAAACAATACTATACAAAAGTTATAATCGGTTTTTAATAATAATAATAATAATAATAATAATAATAATAATAATAATAATAATAATAATAATAATAATAATAATAATAATAACAATAATAATAATAATAATAATAATAATAACAATAATAATAATAATTAAAATAATAATAATAGTAATAAAAGTAAGCTTAGTTTTCTAAGCAAAAATAAAGCTTATTTTGTGTGTTATATGAGCGTTTTTAGGCAAGAAATTGTTTAAAATTAATAACTCATTTTAAAACTGGTATAAAAACATTTACTATACAAAAGTTAGTAATAATAATAATAATAATAATAATAATAATAATAATAATAGTAATAAAAGAAATAATAATAATAATAATAATAATAATAATAATAATAATAATAATAATAATGATAATAATACTTATAATAATGAATTTCTTTCTAAATTAAAGCTTAGTTTTTCTAAGCAATAATGATGCTTATTTTGTGTTATCTGAGCGTTTTCTCATTTCTATGCAAGAGATCATCTGTGATCTGTGTTTTTAGACAAGAAATTGTCTAAAATTAATAACTCATTTTAAAACTGGTATAAAAACATTTACTATACAAAAGTTATAATCGGTTTTTAATAATAATAATATTAATAATAATAATAATAATAATAATAATAATAATAGTAATAATAATAATAATAATAATAATAAAAATAATAATAATAGTAGTAATAAAAGTAAGCTTAGTTTTCTAAGCAAAAATGAAGCTTATTTTGTGTTATATGAGCGTTTTATCATTTCTATGCAAAAGATCATGTGTGATGTGTGTTTTAGGCAATCTAAGCCATTTTATAGTTTTTAATATTTAACAAAAATTTGCTTTAAAATAAAATGTTTGAAAAACTGAAATTAAACTAAATTAATTGTGTCTAACACTTTAGTAGAGGAAAAAGGAGGAGACATAAAAGTCACTAAAGTCTTAGAGTTGTCTTTAGTCGTCATATTAATAACAATAACATTTATAATAACAATACTAGTAGTACTAAATTTGCTTATATGCAAGCGCTTAATTAAAGTAACAGTTTTTTTGTTTTTTGCTTATATCTCGAAAACAGTTACTCCTATCAATTTTTACTTTTTCACCAAAATTAAAGGTGATAAAATTTCCTACAAAATAGTTATTTGCATTTTTCATGTAGAACTAACCATAAGCGAGATATAAGTTTGAAAGTAATTAATAATTAAAAAAAAGTGTTTTAACAGAAAATGTCTTGTGATTTATAATAAACTTAATTTATTGGGTCCAATACTTTATTAGAAGAAAAAAGAGGTGACATAAAAGTCACTGAAGTTTTCAGAGTCGTTTTTAAATGCTGCATTTTTGTCTTCGTCTCAAACATTGAAAACTGAATTACATTTTTGTTCAGTAACAGTTACAGTTTTCTTATTGGTTTTTTGCTTATATCTCGAAAACAGTTACTTCTATCAAATTTTATCTTTCTTTCACAATTAAAGCTAATAAAATTTCCAACAAAATAGTTATTTGCACCTCCTTTTTCTTCTAATTAAGTATTGGACCCAATAAATTAAGTGTATTTTAAATCACAAGACATTTTCTGTTAAAACACATTTTTTTTTTAATTATTAATTATTTTCAAACTTATATCTCGCTTATGGTTTGTTCTACATGAAAAATGCAAATAACTATTTTGCAGGAAATTTTATCATCTTTAATTTTGGTGAAAAGTTAAAAATTGATAGGAGTAACTGTTTTCGAGATATAAGCAAGAAACCAAAAAACTATTACCTTAATGCAGCGTTTGCATATAAGCAAATTTAGTACTATTAGTTTATTAATGTTATTGTTATTAATATGACGACTAAAGACGATTCTGAAACCTTTAAAGACTTTTATGTCTTCTCCTTTTTCCTCCACTAAAGTGTTAGACACAATTAATTTAGTTTAATTTCAGTTTTTCAAACATTTTATTTTAAAGCAAATTTTTGTTAAAAATTATTTATATTCATCTCTATAATTCGCTTATGCTTGGTCCTACAAGAAAAATGCAAATAATTACTTTGTTGGAAATTTTATCAGCTTTAATTTTGAAAGAAAGATAAAATTTGATAGGTGTAACTGTTTTCGAGATATAAGCTAGAAACCAAAAAACTGTTACATTAATTAAGCGCTTGCATATAAGCAAATTTACTACTATCAGTATTATTATTATTAATGTTATTGTTATTAATATGACGACTAAAAACGACTCTGAAGACTTTAGTGACTTTTATGTCTTCTCCTTTTTCCTCTACTAAAGTGTTAGACAAAATTAATTTGGTTTAATTTTAGTTTTTCAAACATTTTATTTTAAAGAAAATTTTTGTTAAAGATTATTTATATCCAACTCTATAACTCGCTTATGGTTGGTCCTACAAAAAAATGCAAATAACTATTTTGTAGGAAATGTCATCAGCTTTAATTTTGAAAAAAAGATAAAAATTGATAGAAGTAACTGTTTTCGAGATATAAGCAAAAAACCAATAAGAAAACTGTAACTGTTACTGAACAAAAACGGAATTCAGTTTTTAATATTTGAGACGAAGACGAAAATGCAGCATTATTATTATTATTAATGTTATTGTTATTAATATGACGACTAAAAACGACTCTGAAGTCTTTGGTGACTTTTATGTCTTCTCCTTTTTTCTATACTAAAGTGTTAGACTCAATTAATTTAGTTTAATTTCGGTTTTTCAAACATTATATTTTAAAGCAAATTTTTGTTAAAGATTATTTATATCCAACTCTATAACTCGCTTATGGTTGGTCTTACAAAAAAAATGCAAATAACTATTTTGTAGGAAATTTTATCAGCTTTAATTTTGAAAAAAAGATAAAAATTGATAGGAGTAATTGTTTTCGAGATATAAGCAAAAATCCAAAGTAAAAACTGTTACAGTTACTGAACAAAAATGTAAGTTTTCGAGATATAAGCAAGAAACTGTTACCTTAATTAAGCGCTTGCATATAAGCAAATTTAGTACTATTAGTATTATTATTATTAATGTTATTGTTATTGATATGACGACTAAGAACGACTCTCAAGACTTTGGTGACTTTTATGTCACCTCCTTTTTCTTCTAATAAAGTATTGGACCCAATAAATTAAGTGTATTTTAAATCACAAGACATTTTCTGTAAAACACTTTTTTTTAAATATTAATTATTTTTAAACTTATATCTCGCTTATGGTTAGTCCTACATGAAAAATGCAAATTACTATTTTGTAGGAAATTTTATTTTTTAGTTTTTCAAACATTTTATTTTAAAGCAAGTTTTTGTTAAATATTATTTATATCCAACTCTATAACTCGCTTATGGTTGGTCCTACAAGAAAAATGCAAATAACTATTTTGTAGGAAATTTTATCAGCTTTAATTTTGAAAAAAAGATAAAAATTAATAGGAGTAACTGTTTTCGAGATATAAGCAAAAAACCAATAAGAAAACTGTAACTGTTACTGAACAAAAATGTAATTCAGTTTTCAATGTTTGAGACGAAGACGAAAATGCAGCATTTAAAAACGACTCTGAAGACTTCTGTGACTTTTAAGTCACCTCCTTTTTCTTCTAATAATGTATTGGACCCAATAAATTAAGTGTATTTTAAATCACATGACATTTTCTGTTAAAGCACTTTTTTTTAAATATTGATTATTTTCAAACTTATATCTCGCTTATGGTTAGTCCTACATAAAAAATGCAAATAACTATTTTGTAGGAAATTTTATCAGCTTTAATTTTAGTAAACAGATAAAAATTGATAGGAGTAACTGTTTTCGAGATATTAGCAAGAAACCAAAAAACTGTTACCTTAATAAAGCGCTTGCATATAAGCAAATTTAGTACTATTAGTATTATTATTATTAATGTTATTGTTATTAATATGACGACTAAAAACGACTCTGAAGACTTTGGTGACTTTTATGTCTTCTCCTTTTTCCTATACTAAAGTGTTAAACACAATTAATTTAGTTTAATTTCAGTATTTCAAACATTTTATTTTAAAGCAAATTTTTGTTAAATATTATTTATATCTATCTCTATAACTCGCTTATGCTTGGTCCTACAAGAAAAATACAAATAACTATTTTGTAGGAAATTTTATCAGCTTTAATTTTAGTAAAAAGATAAAAATTGATAGGAGTAACTGTTTTCGAGATATAAGCAAGAAACCAATAAACTGTTACCTTAATAAAGCGCTTGCATATAAGCAAATTTAGTACTATTAGTATTATTATTATTAATGTAATTGTTATTGATATGACGACTAAGAACGACTCTCAAGACTTTGGTGACTTTTATGTCACCTCCTTTTTCTTCTAATAAAGTATTGGACCCAATAAATTAAGTGTATTTTAAATCACAAGACATTTTCTGTTAAAGCACTTTTTTTGTAAATATTAATTATTTTTAAACTTATATCTCGCTTATGGTTAGTCCTATATGAAAAATGCAAATTACTATTTTGTAGGAAATTTTATTTTTTAGTTTTTCAAACATTTTATTTTAAAGCAAGTTTTTGTTAAATATTATTTATATCCAACTCTATAACTCGCTTATGGTTGGTCCTACAAGAAAAATGCAAATAACTATTTTGTAGGAAATTTTATCAGCTTTAATTTTGAAAGAAAGATAAAAATTGATAGGAATAATTGTTTTCGAGATATAAGCAAAAAACCAAAGTGAAAACTGTTACAGTTACTAAACAAAAATGTAATTCAGTTTTCAATGTTTGAGACGAAGACGAAAATGCAGCATTCAAAAACGACTTTGAAGACTTCTGTGACTTTTAAGTCACCTTCTTTTTCCTCTAATAATGTATTGGACCCAATAAATTAAGTGTATTTTAAATCACATGACATTATCTGTTAAAGCACTTTTTTTTAAATATTGATTATTTTCAAACTTATATCTCGCTTATGGTTAGTCCTACATGAAAAATGCAAATAACTATTTTGTAGGAAATTTTATCAGCTTTAATTTTAGTAAACAGATAAAAATTGATAGGAGTATCTGTTTTCGAGATATAAGCAAGAAACCAAAAAACAGTTACCTTAATAAAGCGCTTGCATATAAGCAAATTTAGTACTATTAGTATTATTATTATTAATGTTATTGTTATTAATATGACGACTAAAAACGACTCTGAAGACTTTGGTGACTTTTATGTCTTCTCCTTTTTCCTATACTAAAGTGTTAGACACAATTAATTTAGTTTAATTTCAGTATTTCAAACATTTTATTTTAAAGCAAATTTTTGTTAAATATTATTTATATCTATCTCTATAACTCGCTTATGCTTGGTCCTACAAGAAAAATACAAATAACTATTTTGTAGGAAATTTTATCAGCTTTAATTTTAGTAAAAAGATAAAAATTGATAGGAGTAACTGTTTTCGAGATATAAGCAAGAAACCAATAAACTGTTACCTTAATAAAGCGCTTGCATATAAGCAAATTTAGTACTATTAGTATTATTATTATTAATGTTATTGTTATTGATATGACGACTAAGAACGACTCTCAAGACTTTGGTGACTTTTATGTCACCTCCTTTTTCTTCTAATAAAGTATTGGACCCAATAAATTAAGTGTATTTTAAATCACAAGACATTTTCTGTTAAAGCACTTTTTTTTTAAATATTAATTATTTTTAAACTTATATCTCGCTTATGGTTAGTCCTATATGAAAAATGCAAATTACTATTTTGTTGGAAATTTTATTTTTTAGTTTTTCAAACATTTTATTTTAAAGCAAGTTTTTGTTAAATATTATTTATATCCAACTCTATAACTCGCTTATGGTTGGTCCTACAAGAAAAATGCAAATAACTATTTTGTAGGAAATTTTATCAGCTTTAATTTTGAAAGAAAGATAAAAATTGATAGGAATAATTGTTTTCGAGATATAAGCAAAAAACCAAAGTGAAAACTGTTACAGTTACTAAACAAAAATGTAATTCAGTTTTCAATGTTTGAGACGAAGACGAAAATGCAGCATTTAAAAACGACTCTGAAGACTTCTGTGACTTTTAAGTCACCTCCTTTTTCTTCTAATAATGTATTGGACCCAATAAATTAAGTGTATTTTAAATCACAAGACATTTTCTGTTAAAGTACTTTTTTTTAAATATTGATTATTTTCAAACTTATATCTCGCTTATGGTTAGTCCTAGATGAAAAATGCAAATAACTATTTTGTATGAAATTTTATCAGCTTTAATTTTAGTAAACAGATAAAAATTGATAGGAGTAACTGTTTTCGAGATATAAGCAAGAAACCAAAAAACTGTTACCTTAATAAAGCGCTTGCATATAAGCAAATTTAGTACTATTAGTATTATTATTATTAATGTTATTGTTATTAATATGACGACTAAAAACGATTCTGAAGACTTTGGTGACTTTTATGTCTTCTCCTTTTTCCTATACTAAAGTGTTAGACACAATTAATTTAGTTTAATTTCAGTATTTCAAACATTTTATTTTAAAGCAAATTTTTGTTAAATATTATTTATATCTATCTCTATAACTCGCTTATGCTTGGTCCTACAAGAAAAATACAAATAACTATTTTGTAGGAAATTTTATCAGCTTTAATTTTAGTAAAAAGATAAAAATTGATAGGAGTAACTGTTTTCGAGATATAAGCAAGAAACCAATAAACTGTTACCTTAATAAAGCGCTTGCATTTAAGCAAATTTAGTACTATTAGTATTATTATTATTAATGTTATTGTTATTAATATGACGACTAAAAACAACTCTCAAAACTTTGGTGACTTTTATGTCTTCTCCTTTTTCCTCAACTAAAGTGTTAGTCTTAATTAATTTAGTTTAATTTCGGTCTTTCAAACATTTTATTTTAAAGCAAATTTTTGTTAAAGATTATTTATATCCAACTCTATAACTCGCTTATGGTTGGTCCTACAAAAAAAATGCCAATAACTATTTTGTAGGAAATTTTATCAGCTTTGATTTTGAAAGAAAGATAAAAATTGATAGGAGTAACTGTTTTCGAGATATAAGCAAAAAACCAATAAGAAAACTGTAACTGTTACTAAACAAAAATGTAATTCAGTATTCAATGTTTGAGACAAAGACGAAAATGCAGCATTTAAAATCGACTCTGAAGACTTCAGTGACTTTTATGTCACCTCCTTTTTCTTCTAATAAAGTATTGGACCCATTAAATTAAGTGTATTTTAAATCACAAGACATTTTCTGTTAAAGCACTTTTTTTTAATATTAATTTTTTTCAAACTTATATCTCGCTTATGGTTAGTCCTACATGAAAAATGCAATTAACTATTTTGTAGGAAATTTTATCAGCTTTAATTTTGAAAAAAAGATAAAAATTGATAGAAATAATAGTTTTCGAGATATAAGCAAAAAACCAAAGTGAAAACTGTTACAGTTACTAAACAAAAATGTAATTCAGTTTTCAATGTTTGAGACGAAGACGAAAATGCAGCATTTAAAAACGATTCTGAAGACTTCTGTGACTTTTAAGTCACCTCCTTTTTCTTCTAATAATGTATTGGACCCAATAAATTAAGTGTATTTTAAATCACAAGACATTTTCTGTTAAAGCACTTTTTTTTAAATATTGATTATTTTCAAACTTATATCTCGCTTAAGGTTAGTCCTACATGAAAAATGCAAATAACTATTTTGTAAGAAATTTTATCAGCTTTAATTTTAGTAAACAGATAAAAATTGATAGGAGTAACTGTTTTCGAGATATAAGCAAGAAACCAAAAAACTGTTACCTTAATAAAGCGCTTGCATATAAGCAAATTTAGTACTATTAGTATTATTATTATTAATGTTATTGTTATTAATATGACGACTAAAAACGACTCTGAAGACTTTGGTGACTTTTATGTCTTCTCCTTTTTCCTATACTAAAGTGTTAGACACAATTAATTTAGTTTAATTTCAGTATTTCAAACATTTTATTTTAAAACAAATTTTTGTTAAAGATTATTTATATCCAACTCTATAACTCGCTTATGGTTGGTCCTACAAAGAAAATGCCAATAACTATTTTGTAGGATATTTTATCAGCTTTGATTTTGAAAAAAGACAAAAATTGATAGGAGTAATTGTTTTCGAGATATAAGCAAAAAACCAAAGTAAAAACTGTTACAGTTACTGAACAAAAATGTAATTCAGTTTTCAATGTTTGAGACGAAGACGAAAATGCAGCATTTAAAAACGACTCTGAAGACTTCAGTGACTTTTATGTCACCTCCTTTTCCTTCTAATAAAGTATTGGACCCATTAAATTAAGTGTATTTTAAATCACAAGACATTTTCTGTTAAAGCACTTTTTTTTTAAATATTAATTATTTTCAAACTTATATCTCGCTTATGGTTAGTCCTACATGAAAAATGCAAATAACTATTTTGTAGGAAATTTTATCAGCTTTAATTTTGAAAGAGAGATAAAAATTGATAGGAGTAATTGTTTTCGAGATATAAGCAAAAAACCAAAGTAAAAACTGTTACAGTTACTGAACAAAAATGTAATTCAGTTTTCAATGTTTGAGACGAAGACGAAAATGCAGCATTTAAAAACGACTCTGAAGACTTCAGCGACTTTTATGTCACCTCCTTTTTCTTCTAATAAAGTATTGGACCCAATAAATTAAGTGTATTTTAAATCACAAGACATTTTCTGTTAAAGCACTTTTTTTTTAAATATTTATAATTTTTAAACTTATATCTCGCTTATGGTTAGTCTTACATGAAAAATGCAAATAACTATTTTGTAGAAAATTTTATCGGCTTTAATTTTAGTAAAAAGATAAAAATTGATATAAGTAACTGTTTTCCAGATATAAGCAAGAAACCAAAAAACTGTTACCCTAATTAAGCGTTTGCATGTAAGCAAATTTAGTACTATTAGTATTATTATTAATGTTAGTGTTATTAATATGACGACAAAAGACGACTCTGAAACCTTTAGTGACCTTTATGTCTTCTTCTTTTTCCTCTACTAAAGTGTTAGACACAATTAATTTAGTTTAATTTTAGTTTTTCAAACATTTTATTTTAAAGCAAGTTTTTGTTAAATATTATTTATATCCAACTCTATAACTCGCTTATGGTTGGTCCTACAAGAAAAATGCAAATAACTATTTTGTAGGAAATTTTATCAGCTTTAATTTTGAAAGAAAGATAAAAATTAATAGGAGTAACTGTTTTCGAGATATAAGCAAAAAACCAATAAGAAAACTGTAACTGTTACTGAACAAAAATGTAATTCAGTTTTCAATGTTTGAGACGAAGACGAAAATGCAGCATTATTATTAATATTAATGTTATTGTTATTAATATGACGACTAAAAACGACTTTGAAGACTTTGGTGAATTTTATGTCTTCTCCTTTTTCCTATACTAAAGTGTTAGACTCAATTTAATTTCGGTTTTTCAAACATTATATTTTAAAGCAAATTTTTGTTAAAGATTATTTATATCCAACTCTATAACTCGCTTATGGTTGGTCTTACAAAAGAAATGCAAATAACTATTTTGTAGGAAATTTTATCAGCTTTAATTTTGAAAGAAAGATAAAAATTGATAGGAGTAATTGTTTTCGAGATATAAGCAAAAAACCAAAGTAAAAACTGTTACAGTTACTGAACAAAAATGTAAGTTTTCGAGATATAAGCAAGAAACTGTTACCTTAATTAAGCGCTTGCATATAAGCAAATTTAGTACTATTAGTATTATTATTATTATTAATGTTATTGTTATTGATATGACGACTAAGAACGACTCTCAAGACTTTGGTGACTTTTATGTCACCTCCCTTTTCTTCTAATAAAGTATTGGACCCAATAAATTAAGTGTATTTTAAATCACAAGACATTTTCTGTTAAAGCACTTTTTTTTTAAATATTAATTATTTTTAAACTTATATCTCGCTTATGGTTAGTCCTACATGAAAAATGCAAATTACTATTTTGTAGGAAATTTTATCAGCTTTAATTTTAGTAAAAAGATAAAAATTGATAGGAGTAACTGTTTTCGAGATATAAGCAAGAAACCAAAAAACTGTTACCTTAATTAAGCGCTTGCATATAAGCAAATTTAGTACTAAAAACAACTCTGAAGACTTTGGTGATTTTTATGTCTTCTCCTTTTTCCTCTACTAAAGTGTTAGACCCAATTAATTTAGTTTAATATCAGTTTTTCAAACATTTTATTTTAAAGCAAATTTTTGTTAAAGATTATTTATATCCAACTCTATAACTCGCTTATGGTTGGTCCTACAAAAAAATGGAAATAACTATTTTGTAGGAAATTTTATCAGCTTTAATTTTGAAAAAAAGGTAAAAATTGATAGGAGTAACTGTTTTCAAGATATAAGCAAGAAAACAAAAAACTGTTACCTTAATAAAGCGCTTGCATATAATCAAATTTAGTACTATTAGTATTATTATTATTAATGTTATTGTTATTAATATGACGACTAAAGACGACTCTGAAACATTTAGTGACTTTTATGTCTTCTCCTTTTTCCTATACTAAAGTGTTAGACCCAATTAATTTAGTTTAATTTCGGTTTTTCAAACATTTTATTTTAAAGCAAATTTTTGTTAAAGATTATTTATATCCAACTCTATAACTCGTTTATGGTTGGTCTTACAAAAGAAATGCAAATAACTATTTTGTAGGAAATTTTATCAGCTTTAATTTTGAAAGAAAGATAAAAATTGATAGGAGTAATTGTTTTCGAGATATAAGCAAAAAACCAAAGTGAAATCTGTTACAGTTACTGAACAAAAATGTAATTCAGTTTTCAATGTTTGAGACGAAGACGAAAATGCAGCATTTAAAAACGACTCTGAAGACTTCAGTGACTTTTATGTCACCTCCTTTTTCTTCTAATAGAGTATTGGTCCCAATAAATTAAGTGTATTTTAAATCACAAGACATTTTCTGTTAAAGCACTTTTTTTTTAAATATTAATTATTTTCAAACTTCTATCTCGCTTATGGTTAGTCCTACATAAAAAATGCAAATAACTATTTTGTAGGAAATATTATCAGCTTTAATTTTAGTGAAAAGATAAAAATTGATAGGAGTAACTGTTTTCGAGATATAAGCAAGAAACTGTTACCTTAATTAAGCGCTTGCATATAAGCAAATTTAGTAATATTAGTATTATTATTATTAATGTTATTGTTATTAATAGGGCGACTAAAGACGACTCTGAAACATTTAGTGACTTTTATGTCTTTTCCTTTTTCCTCTACTAAAGTGTTAGACACAATTAATTTAGTTTAATTCCGGTTTTTCAAGCATTTTATTTTAAAGCAAATTTTTGTTAAATATTATTTATATCCAACTCTATAACTCGTTTATGCTTGGTCCTACAAGAAAAATGTAAATAACTATTTTGTTGGAAATTTTATCAGCTTTAATTTTAAAAGAAAGGTAAAATTTGATAGGAGTAACTGTTTTTGAGATATAAGCAAAAAACCAATAAGAAAACTGTAACTGTTACTGAACAAAAATGTAACTCAGTTTTCAATGTTTGAGACGAAGACAAAAGTGCAGCATTTAAAAACGACTCTGAAGACGTCAGTGACTTTTATGTCACCTCCTTTTTCTTCTAATAAAGTATTGGACCCAATAAATTAAGTGTATTTTAAATCACAAGACATTTTCTGTTAAAGCACTTTTTTTTTAAATAATAATTATTTTCAAACTTATATCTCGCTTATGGTTAGTCCTACATGAAAAATGCAAATAACTATTTTGTAGGAAATTTTATCAGCTTTAATTTTAGTAAAAAGATAAAAATTGATAGGAGTAACTGTTTTCGAGATATAATCAAGAAACCAAAAAACTGTTACCTTAATTAAGCGTTTGCATATAAGCAAATTTAGTATTATTAGTATTATTATTATTAATGTTATTGTTATTAATATGACGATTAAAAACGACTCTTAAATAAATGCTACATTTTTGTCTTCGTCTCAAACATTGAAAACTGAGTTACATTTTTGTTCAGTAACTGTAACAGTTTTCACTTTGGTTTTTTGCTTATATCTCGAAAACAATTACTCCTATCAATTTTTATCTTTCTTTCAAAATTAAAGCTGATAAAATTTCCTACAAAATAGTTATTTGCATTTCTTTTGTAAGACCAACCATAAGCGAGTTATAGAGTTGGATATAAATAATCTTTAACAAAAATTTGCTTTAAAATAAAATGTTTGAAAAACCGAAATTAAACTAAATTAATTGGGTCTAACACTTTAGTATAGGAAAAAGGAGAAGACATAAAAGTCACTAAATGTTTCAGAGTCGTCCTTAGTCGTCATATTAATAACAATAACATTAATAATAATAATACTAATAGTACTAAATTTGCTTATATGCAAGCGCTTTATTAAGGTAACAGTTTTTTGGTTTCTTGCTTATATCTCGAAAACAGTTACTCGTATCAATTTTTATCTTTTTTTCAAAATTAAAGCTGATAAAATTTCCTACAAAATAGTTATTTCCATTTTTTTGTAGGACCAACCATAAGCGAGTTATAGAGTTGGATATAAATAATCTTTAACAAAAATTTGCTTTAAAATAAAATGTTTGAAAAACCGATATTAAACTAAATTAATTGGGTCTAACACTTTAGTAGAGGAAAAAGGAAAAGACATAAAAATCACCAAAGTCTTCAGAGTTGTTTTTAGTACTAAATTTGCTTATATGCAAGCGCTTAATTAAGGTAACAGTTTTTTGGTTTCTTGCTTATATCTCGAAAACTGTTACTCCTATCAATTTTTATCTTTTTACTAAAATTAAAGCTGATAAAATTTCCTACAAAATAGTAATTTGCATTTTTCATGTAGGACTAACCATAAGCGAGATATAAGTTTGAAAATAATTAATATTTAAAAAAAAAGTGCTTTAACAGAAAATGTCTTGTGATTTAAAATACACTTAATTTAATGGGTCCAATACTTTATTAGAAGAAAAAGGAGGTGACATAAAAGTCACTGAAGTCTTCAGAGTCGATTTTAAATGCTGCATTTTCGTCTTTGTCTCAAACATTGAATACTGAATTACATTTTTGTTTAGTAACAGTTACAGTTTTCTTATTGGTTTTTTGCTTATATCTCGAAAACAGTTACTCCTATCAATTTTTATCTTTCTTTCAAAATCAAAGCTGATAAAATTTCCTACAAAATAGTTATTGGCATTTTTTTTTGTAGGACCAACCATAAGCGAGTTATAGAGTTGGATATAAATAATCTTTAACAAAAATTTGCTTTAAAATAAAATGTTTGAAAAACCGAAATTAAACTAAATTAATTAAGACTAACACTTTAGTATAGAAAAAAGGAGAAGACATAAAAGTCACCAAAGTCTTCAGAGTCGTTTTTAGTCGTCATATTAATAACAATAACATTAATAATAATAATACTAATAGTACTAAATTTGCTTATATGCAAGCGCTTTATTAAGGTAACAGTTTTTTGGTTTCTTGCTTATATCTCGAAAACAGTTACTCCTATCAATTTTTATCTGTTTACTAAAATTAAAGCTGATAAAATTTCCTACAAAATAGTTATTTGCATTTTTCATGTAGGACTAACCATAAGCAAGATATAAGTTTGAAAATAATCAATATTTAAAAAAAAAGTGCTTTAACAGAAAATGTCTTGTGATTTAAAATACACTTAATTTATTGGGTCCAATACATTATTAGAAGAAAAAGGAGGTGACTTAAAAGTCACAGAAGTCTTCAGAGTCGTTTTTAAATGCTGCATTTTCGTCTTCGTCTCAAACATTGAAAACTGAATTACATTTTTGTTTAGTTACTGTAACAGTTTTCACTTTGGTTTTTTGCTTATATCTCGAAAACAATTATTCCTATCAATTTTTATCTTTCTTTCAAAATTAAAGCTGATAAAATTTTCTACAAAATAGTTATTTGCATTTTTCTTGTAGGACCAACCATAAGCGAGTTATAGAGTTGGATATAAATAATATTTAACAAAAACTTGCTAAAAAATAAAATGTTTGAAAAACTAAAAAATAAAATTTCCTACAAAATAGTAATTTGCATTTTTCATGTAGGACTAACCATAAGCGAGATATAAGTTTAAAAATAATTAATATTTAAAAAAAAAGTGCTTTAACAGAAAATGTCTTGTGATTTAAAATACACTTAATTTATTGGGTCCAATACTTTATTAGAAGAAAAAGGAGGTGACATAAAAGTCACCAAAGTCTTGAGAGTCGTTCTTAGTCGTCATATCAATAACAATAACATTAATAATAATAATACTAATAGTACTAAATTTGCTTATATGCAAGCGCTTAATTAAGGTAACAGTTTCTTGCTTATATCTCGAAAACTTACATTTTTGTTCAATAACTGTAACAGTTTTTACTTTGGTTTTTTGCTTATATCTCGAAAACAATTATTCCTATCAATTTTTATCTTTCTTTCAAAATTAAAGCTGATAAAATTTCCTACAAAATAGTTATTTGCATTTCTTTTGTAAGACCAACCATAAGCGAGTTATAGAGTTGGATATAAATAATCTTTAACAAAAATTTGCTTTAAAATATAATGTTTGAAAAACCGAAATTAAACTAAATTAATTGAGTCTAACACTTTAGTATAGGAAAAAGGAGAAGACATAAAAGTCACCAAAGTCTTCAGAGTCGTTTTTAGTTGTCATATTAATAACAATAACATTAATAATAATAATAATGCTGCATTTTCGTCTTCGTCTCAAACATTGAAAACTGAATTACATTTTTGTTCAGTAACAGTTTCAGTTTTCTTATTGGTTTTTTGCTTATATCTCGAAAACAGTTACTCCTATCAATTTTTATCTTTCTTTCAAAATTAAAGCTGATAAAATTTCCTACAAAATAGTTATTTACATTTTTCTTGTAGGACCAACCATAAGCGAGTTATAGAGTTGGGTATAAATAATATTTAACAAAAACTTTCTTTAAAATAAAATGTTTGAAAAACTAAAATTAAACTAAATTAATTGTGTCTAACACTTTAATAGAGGAAAAAGGAGAAGACATAAAGGTCACTAAAGGTTTCAGAGTCGTCTTTAGTTGTCATATTAATAACAATAACATTAATAATAATACTAATAGTACTAAATTTGCTTACATGCAAACGCTTAATTAAGGTAACAGTTTTTTGGTTTCTTGCTTATATCTTGAAAACAGTTACTTATATCAATTTTAATCTTTTTACTAAAATTAAAGCTGATAAAATTTTCTACAAAACAGTTATTTGCATTTTTCATGTAAGACTAAGCATAAGCGAGATATAAGTTTAAAAATTATTAATATTTAAAAAAAAAGTGCTTTAACAGAAAATGTTTTGTGATTTAAAATACACTTAATTTATTAGGTCCAATACTTTATTAGAAGAAAAAGGAGGTGACATATAAGTCACTGAAGTCTTCAGAGTCGATTTTAAATGCTGCATTTTCGTCTTCGTCTCAAACATTGAAAACTGAATTACATTTTTGTTCAGTAACAGTTACAGTTTTCTTATTGGTTTTTTGCTTATATCTCGAAAACAGTTACTCCTATCAATTTTTATCTTTCTTTTAAAATTAAAGCTGATAAAATTTCCTACAAAATAATTATATAAATAAAAACAAATATAATAAAAGGAGAAGACATAAATGTCACTAAAGGTTTCAGAGTCGTCTTTAGTCGTCATATTAATAACAATAACATTAATAATAATAATACTAATAGTACTAAATTTGCTTATATGCAATCGCTTAATTAAGGTAACAGTTTTTTGGTTTCTTGCTTATATCTCGAAAACAGTTACTCTTATCAATTTTTATCTTTTTACTAAAATTAAAGCTGATAAAATTTCCTACAAAATAGTTATTTGCATTTCTCATGTAGGACTAACCATAAGCGAGATATAAATTTGAAAATAATTAATATTTAAAAAAAAAGTGCTTTAACAGAAAATGTTTTGTGATTTAAAATACACTTAATTTATTAGGTCCAATACTTTATTAGAAGAAAAAAGAGGTGACATATAAGTCACTGAAGTCTTCAGAGTCGATTTTAAATGCTGCATTTTCGAATTCATCTCAAACATTGAAAACTGAATTACATTTTTGTTCAGTAACAGTTACAGTTTTCTTATTGGTTTTTTGCTTATATCTCGAAAACAGTTACTCCTATCAATTTTTATCTTTCTTTTAAAATTAAAGCTGATAAAATTTCCTACAAAATAATTATATAAATAAAAATAAATATAATAAAAGGAGAAGACATAAATGTCATTAAAGGTTTCAGAGTCGTCTTTAGTCGTCATATTAATAACAATAACATTTGTTAAATATTATTTATATCTAACTCTATAACTCGCTTATGGTTGGTCTTACAAGAAAAATGCAAATAACTATTTTGTAGGAAATTTTATCAGCTTTAATTTTGAAAAAAAGATAAAAATTGATAGGAGTAACTGTTTTAGAGATATAAGCAAAAAACCAATAAGAAAACTGTAACTGTTACTGAACAAAAATGTAATTCAGTTTTCAATGTTTGAGACGAAGACGAAAATGCAGCGTTATTATTATTATTAATGTTATTGTTATTAATATGACGACTACAAACAACTCTGAAGACTTTGGTGACTTTTATGTCTTCTCCTTTTTCCTATACTAAAGTGTTAGACTCAATTAATTTAGTTTAATTTCGGATTTTCAAACATTATATTTTAAAGCAAATTTTTGTTAAAGATTATTTATATCCAACTCTATAACTCGCTTATGGTTGGTCTTACAAAAGAAATGCAAATAACTATTTTGTAGGAAATTTTATCGGCTTTAATTTTGAAAGAAAGATAAAAATTGATAGGAGTAACTGTTTTCGAGATATAAGCAAAAAACCAATAAGAATACTGTAACTGTTACTGAACAAAAATGTAATTCAATTTTCAATGTTTGAGACGAAGACGAAAATGCAGCATTTAAAAACGACTCTGAAGACTTCAGCGACTTTTATGTCACCTCCTTTTTCTTCTAATAAAGTATTGGACCCAATAAATTAAGTGTATTTTAAATCACAAGACATTTTCTGTTAAAGCACTTTTTTTTTAAATATTAATAATTTTTAAACTTATATCTCGCTTATGGTTAGTCTTACATGAAAAATGCAAATAACTATTTTGTAGGAAATTTTATCAGCTTTAATTTTAAAAGAAAGATAAAAATTGATAGAAGTAACTGTTTTCGAGATATAAGCAAAAAACCAATAAGAAAACTGTAACTGTTACTGAACAAAAATGTAATTCAGTTTTCAATGTTTGAGACGAAGACGAAAATGCAGCATTTAAAATCGACTCTGAAGACTTCAGTGACTTATATGTCACCTCCTTTTTCTTCTAATAAAGGATTGGACCTAATAAATTAAGTGTATTTTAAATCACAAAACATTTTCTGTTAAAGCACTTTTTTTTTTAAATATTAATTATTTTCAAACTTATATCTCGCTTATGGTTAGTCCTACATGAGAAATGCAAATAACTATTTTGTAGGAAATTTTATCAGCTTTAATTTTGAAAGAAAGATAAAAATTGATAGGAGTAATTGTTTTCGAGATATAAGCAAAAAACCAAAGTAAAAACTGTTACAGTTACTGAACAAAAATGTAATTCAGTTTTCAATGTTTGAGAGGAAGACGAAAATGCAGCATTTAAAAACGACTCTGAAGACTTTAGTGACTTTTATGTCTCCTCCTTTTTCCTCTACTAAAGTGTTAGACACAATTAATTTAGTTTAATTTCAGTTTTTCAAACATTTTATTTTAAAGCAAATTTTTGTTAAATATTAAAAACTATAAAATGGTTTAGATTGCCTAAAAACACACATCACACATGATCTTTTGCATAGAAATGAGAAAACGCTCATGTAACACACAAAATAAGCTCCATTTTTCCTTATTAAAAGTATTATTATTATTATTATTACTTTTGTTACTATTACTATTATTATTATTATTATTATTATTATTGTTATTATTATTATTATTAACTTTTGTATAGTAAATGATTTTATACCAGTTTTAAAATGAGTTATTAATTTTAGACAATTTCTTGCCTAAAAACACAGATCACAGATGATTTCTTGCATAGAAATGAGAAAACACTCATATAACACACAAAATAAGCTTCATTTTTGCTTAGAAAACTAAGCTTACTTTTATTACT
Source organism: Tribolium castaneum (assembly GCF_031307605.1). NCBI lineage: Eukaryota > Metazoa > Arthropoda > Insecta > Coleoptera > Tenebrionidae > Tribolium > Tribolium castaneum. The sequence goes on along the minus strand of NC_087394.1, from coordinate 17,789,492 downwards.
ATTATTATTATTTTTATTATTATTATTGTTATTATTATTATTATTATTATTATTATTATTATTATTATTATTATTATTATAATTATTATTATTAAAAACCGATTTTAACTTTTGTATAGTATTGTTTTTATACCAGTTTTAAAATGAGTGATTAATTTTAGCCAATTTCTTGCCTAAAAACTATAAAATGGCTAAGATTGCCTAAAAACACTGATCACACATGATCTTTTGCATAGAAATGAGAAAACGCTCATATAACACAAAATAAGCTTTATTTCTGCTTAGAAAACTAAGCTTACTTTTATTACTACTATTATTATTATTTTTATTATTATTATTATTATTATTATTATTATTATTATTATTATTATTATTATTATTATTATTATTATTATTATAATTATTATTATTATTATTATAATTATTAATAACCGATTATAACTTTTGTATAGTAAATGTTTTTATAACAGTTTTAAAATGAATTATTAGTTTTAGACAATTTCTTGCCTAAAAACACAGATCACAGATGATCTCTTGCATAGAAATGAGAAAACGCTCAGATAACACAAAATAAGCATCATTTTTGCTTAAAAAAACTAAGCTTTAATTTAGAAAGAAATTCATTATTATAAGTATTATTATCATTATTATTATTATTATTATTATTATTATTTTATTTATTACTATTATTATTATTATTATTATTATTATTATTATTATTATTATTATTATTATTATTATTATTATTATTGTTATTATATTATTATTATTATTATTATTAACTTTTGTATTGTAAATGTTTTTATACCAGTTTTAAAATGAGTTATTAATTTTAGACAATTTCTTGCCTAAAAACACAGATCACAGATGATTTCTTGCATAGAAATGAGAAAACGCTCATATAACACAAAATAAGCTTCATTTTTGCTTAGAAAACTAAGCTTACTTTTATTACTATTATTATTTTTATTATTATTATTATTATTACTAATATTAGTATTATTATTTTTATTATTATTATTATTATTATTATTATTATTATTATTATTATTATTATTATTGTTATTATTATTATTATTATTATTAAAAACTTATATTAAACAGACAGAAAACGTCGTATTCTGACACAAAAAAACGAATTACGTTATAGACTTGACGAGAACGGCGTATCTCGGACTCTTATAGGACTTTTATAGAGTCAAAAAGTATCAGTTTGGATTAAAATAAATTATTTTTGTTGACTCTCAGTCTGAATTGTTCATCAGTTCAAACAAAAACGGCTTATTTTAGACGATCTTTTGCTTTGAACAAGAAAACTTACATCGAACAGACTAAAAACGTATTAATCTGGCATAAAAGAGAAATTTATGTATCACTTTAGATAAAGGCAGCTAATCCTATTCGTTTCATTGCTTAAAATAGACAAAATTGTTAATAAATCTAACAAAAACGCTGTATTCTAGCACAAAATACTAATTACATTATAGTTCCGACGAGAATAGCTTATTTGAAATGATTCTATGCTTCCAAACGAGTAAATTTTTATTAAACAGATGCCAAACATCATGTTTTGTCCTATGAAGACATTTTATATTGCAGATTGTATTAAAACAAAATATTTTCGTTGATTCTTTGTTAGAAGCAGCAAACCTAACATTAAAGAATCTGAAAACTTTGTATTCGGACACAAACCACCGAATTTTGTATCAGTTTAGACAAAAACGGTTGATTTTCGACAATATTTTGCTTTGAACAAGAAAACTTATATCAAACTGACTAAAAACGTCTTATTTTAGCACAAAACAAAAGATTTGCGTTATAGTCTTAAAGCTGATTCATGCCACAGTTTGGATAAAAACCAAATATTTTTGATAATTCATTGTTACAAACAAGAAACCTTACATCAAAGAAACTGAAAACCCCTTATTCAGGCACAGAAATTCGAATTACGTTTCAGTCTGGACAAAAACTGCTTATTTTAGACGATCTTTTGTCTTGAACACGAAAACTTACATTAAAAAGATTAAAAACGTCTTATTCTGGCTGAAAACTGCAAATTATATATTACTCTAGATAAAAGCAATTTATCCTGACTACTCCTTTACTTAGAATAGAGTAAACTTGTATAAAACTTAATGAAAACTTTAAATTTCGTCTCAAAGAAATAATTTACATTATAGTTTTGACCAGCACTGTTTATTTCAAACGAATTTATCATTCGAAACTAATGAACTTTTATGGGGCAGATGCAAAACCACATATTACCATATAAAGCGTTGTTTTAAAGCAAAGTATTTCCTTTTGCAACAAGAAATTTCACGTCAAAGAAACTGAAAACTTCGTATCCATGCATAAATATCGAATTACGTATCAGTTTAAGCAAATACAGCTTATTTTAAACGATTCCTTGCTATAAACAAGAAAAATTTTATCAAGCATATTGAAAACGTCTTATTCTCATTCTCGAAAATAAGAGCAAATTATGTATCAGTTTTAACAAAAGCGGATTACTCTGTTTGATTCTATGCTTAGAGTAGAGTAAACTACTATAAAACGTAATGAAAACTCTATATTCAAGCTCAAAAGAACAAATTACGTTATAGATTTGGCAAAAAAAAAAAATTTCGGACGATTACATACTTCGAAGTAAGCAAACTTTAATTGAACAAGTGCAAAAGCTAATACTTTGCTATAAAATAACGATTTATGTGGTAATATGGTATTTTGCATCTGTCCTATAAAAGTTTACTCGTTTCGCTCCATTGAATCATTCGAAATAAATTATTTTAACTCAACAACAGCGAAAATAATTTGTTTTTGTTTAAACTGTTACATAAGTCGCTTTTATAAAACGAACTAAGACGTTTGGCATTTGTTTAGTGAAAGTTTTCTCGTTTGGGGGCATAAAATCGTTTGAAATTAACAGTTCTGGTCAAAACTATAACGTAAATTATTTCTTTGAGACGAAATTTAAAGTTTTCATTAAGTTTTATACAAGTTTGCTCTATTCTAAGCAAAGGAGTAATCAGGATAAACTGCTTTTATCCAAAGTAATACATAATTTGCAGTTTTGAGCCAGAATAAGACGTTTTTAATCTTTTTAATGTAAGTTTTCGTGTTCAAAAGAAAGAATCGTCTAAAATAAGCAATTTGTGTCTAGACTGAAACGTAATTTGATTTTCTGGGCCTGAATAAGAGGTTTTCAGTTTCTTTGATGTAAGGTTTCTTGTTTGTAACAATGAATAAACGAAAATCATTGGTTTTAATCCAAACTGTGACATACATCGTTTTTTAAAGGCGAAATCAGACGTTTTGCCTCTGTTCAGTAAAAGTATACTGGTTTCAAAGCATAGAATCGTTTGAAATTAACAGTTCTCGTCAAGACTATAACGCAAATCTTTAAAGTGATACAAAGAAATAATTTACGTTATAGTTTTGACCAGAACTGATAATTTCAAACGATTTTATGCCCCCAAACGAGAAAACTTTCAATAAACAGATGCCAAACGTCTTAGTTCGTTTTATAAAAGCGATTTATGTTACAGTTTAAACAAAAACAAATTATTTTCGTTGTTGTTGTGTCAAAATAATTTCTTTCGAATGATTCAATGGAGCGAAACGAGTAAACTTTTATAGGACAGATGCAAAATACCATATTACCACATAAATCGTTATTTTAAAGCAAAGTATTAGCTTTTGCACTTGTTCAATTAAAGTTTGCTTACTTCGAAGTATGTAATCGTCCGAAATATTTTTTTTTGCCAAAACTATAACGTAATTTGTTCTTTTGAGCTTGAATATAGAGTTTTCATTACGTTTTATAGTAGTTTACTCTACTCTAAGCATAGAATCAAACAGAGTAATCCGCTTTTGTTAAAACTGATACATAATTTGCTCTTATTTTCGAGAATAAGACGTTTTCAATATGCTTGATAAAATTTTTCTTGTTTATAGCAAGGAATCGTTTAAAATAAGCTGTATTTGCTTAAACTGATACGTAATTCGATATTTATGCATGGATACGAAGTTTTCAGTTTCTTTGACGTGAAATTTCTTGTTGCAAAAGGAAATACTTTGCTTTAAAACAACGCTTTATATGGTAATATGTGGTTTTGCAACTGCCCCATAAAAGTTCATTAGTTTCGAATGATAAATTCGTTTGAAATAAACAGTGCTGGTCAAAACTATAATGTAAATTATTTCTTTGAGACGAAATTTAAAGTTTTCATTAAGTTTTATACAAGTTTACTCTATTCTAAGTAAAGGAGTAGTCAGGATAAATTGCTTTTATCTAGAGTAATATATAATTTGCAGTTTTCAGCCAGAATAAGACGTTTTTAATCTTTTTAATGTAAGTTTTCGTGTTCAAGACAAAAGATCGTCTAAAATAAGCAGTTTTTGTCCAGACTGAAACGTAATTCGAATTTCTGTGCCTGAATAAGGTGTTTTCAGTTTCTTTGATGTAAGGTTTCTTGTTTGTAACAATGAATTAACAAAAATATTTGGTTTTTATCCAAACTGTGGCATGAATCAGCTTTAAGACTATAACGCAAATCTTTTGTTTTGTGCTAAAATAAGACGTTTTTAGTCAGTTTGATATAAGTTTTCTTGTTCAAAGCAAAATATTGGCGAAAATCAACCGTTTTTGTCTAAACTGATACAAAATTCGGTGGTTTGTGTCCGAATACAAAGTTTTCAGATTCTTTAATGTTAGGTTTGCTGCTTCTAACAAAGAATCAACGAAAATATTTTGTTTTAATACAAACTGCAATATAAAATGTCTTCATAGGACAAAACATGATGTTTGGCATCTGTTTAATAAAAATTTACTCGTTTGGAAGCATAGAATCATTTCAAATAAGCTATTCTCGTCGAAACTATAATGTAATTAGTATTTTGTGCTAGAATACAGCGTTTTTGTTAGATTTATTAACAATTTTGTCTATTTTAAGCAATGAAACGAATAGGATTAGCTGCCTTTATCTAAAGTGATACATAAATTGCTCTTTTATGCCAGATTAATACGTTTTTAGTCTGTTCGATGTAAGTTTTCTTGTTCAAAGCAAAAGATCGTCTAAAATAAGCCGTTTTTGTTTGAACTGATGAACAATTCAGACTGAGAGTCAACAAAAATAATTTATTTTAATCCAAACTGATACTTTTTGTCTCTATAAAAGGCCTATAAGAGTCCGAGATACGCCGTTCTCGTCAAGTCTATAACGTAATTCGTTTTTTTGTGTCAGAATACGACGTTTTCTGTCTGTTTAATATAAGTTTTTAATAATAATAATAATAATAATAATAACAATAATAATAATAATAATAATAATAATAATAATAATAATAATAATAATAATAATAATAATAAAAATAATAATACTAATAATAGTAATAATAATAATAATAATAAAAATAATAATAGTAATAAAAGTAAGCTTAGTTTTCTAAGCAAAAATGAAGCTTATTTTGTGTTATATGAGCGTTTTCTCATTTCTATGCAAGAAATCATCTGTGATCTGTGTTTTTAGGCAAGAAATTGTCTAAAATTAATAACTCATTTTAAAACTGGTATAAAAACATTTACAATACAAAAGTTAATAATAATAATAATAATAATAATAATAATAATAATAATAATAATAATAATAATAGTAATAAATAAAATAATAATAATAATAATAATAATAATAATAATAATAATAATAATAATAATAATAAAAATAATAATAATAGTAGTAATAAAAGTAAGCTTAGTTTTCTAAGCAAAAATAAAGCTTATTTTGTGTTATATGAGCGTTTTCTCATTTCTATGCAAAAGATCATCTGTGATCAGTGTTTTTAGGCAATCTTAGCCATTTTATAGTTTTTAGGCAAGAAATTGGCTAAAATCAATCACTCATTTTAAAACTGGTATAAAAACAATACTATACAAAATTAAAATCGGTTTTTAAATAATAATAATTATAATAATAATATGAATAATAATAATAATAATAATGATAATAATAATAATAATAACAATAATAATAATAATAATAATAATAATAATAATAATAATAATAATAATAATAATAACAATAATAATAATAAAAATAATAATAATAGTAATAAAAGTAAGCTTAGTTTTCTAAGCAAAAATGAAGCTTATTTTGTGTGTTATATGAGTGTTTTCTCATTTCTATGCAAGAAATCATCTGTGATCTGTGTTTTTAGGCAAGAAATTGTCTAAAATTAATAACTCATTTTAAAACTGGTATAAAATCATTTACTATACAAAAGTTAATAATAATGTTACAGTTACTGAACAAAAATGAAAGTTTTCGAGATATAAGCAAGAAACTGTTACCTTAATTAAGCGCTTGCATATAAGCAAATTTAGTACTATTAGTATTATTATTATTAATGTTATTGTTATTGATATGACGACTAAGAACGACTCTCAAGACTTTGGTGACTTTTATGTCACCTCATTTTTCTTCTAATAAAGTATTGGACCCAATAAATTAAGTGTATTTTAAATCACAAGACATTTTCTGTTAAAGCACTTTTTTTTTAAATATTAATTATTTTTAAACTTATATCTCGCTTATGGTTAGTCCTACATGAAAAATGCAAATTACTATTTTGTAGGAAATTTTATCAGCTTTAATTTTAGTAAAAAGATAAAAATTGATAGGAGTAACTGTTTTCGAGATATAAGCAAGAAACCAAAAAACTGTTACCTTAATTAAGCGCTTGCATATAAGCAAATTTAGTACTAAAAACAACTCTGAAGACTTTGGTGATTTTTATGTCTTCTCCTTTTTCCTCTACTAAAGTGTTGGACCCAATTAATTTAGTTTAATATCAGTTTTTCAAACATTTTATTTTAAAGCAAATTTTTGTTAAAAATTATTTATATCCAACTCTATAACTCGCTTATGGTTGGTCTTACAAAAAAATGGAAATAACTATTTTGTAGGAAATTTTATCAGCTTTAATTTTGAAAAAAAGGTAAAAATTGATAGGAGTAACTGTTTTCGAGATATAAGCAAGAAACCAAAAAACTGTTACCTTAATAAAGCGCTTGAATATAAGCAAATTTAGTACTATTAGTATTATTATTATTAATGTTATTGTTATTAATATGACGACTAAAGACGACTCTGAAACATTTAGTGACTTTTATGTCTTCTCCTTTTTCCTATACTAAAGTGTTAGACCCAATTAATTTAGGTTAATTTCGGTTTTTCAAACATTTTATTTTAAAGCAAATTTTTGTTAAAGATTATTTATATCCAACTTTATAACTCGCTTATGGTTGGTCTTACAAAAGAAATGCAAATAACTATTTTGTAGGAAATTTTATCAGCTTTAATTTTGAAAGAAAGATAAAAATTGATAGGAGTAATTGTTTTCGAGATATAAGCAAAAAACCAAAGTGAAAACTGTTACAGTTACTGAACAAAAATGTAATTCAGTTTTCAATGTTTGAGACGAAGACGAAAATGCAGCATTTAAAAACGACTCTGAAGACTTCAGTGACTTTTATGTCACCTCCTTTTTCTTCTAATAGAGTATTGGTCCCAATAAATTAAGTGTATTTTAAATCACAAGACATTTTCTGTTAAAGCACTTTTTTTTTAAATATTAATTATTTTCAAACTTCTATCTCGCTTATGGTTAGTCCTACATAAAAAATGCAAATAACTATTTTGTAGGAAATTTTATCAGCTTTAATTTTAGTAAAAAGATAAAAATTGATAGGAGTAACTGTTTTCGAGATATAAGCAAGAAACTGTTACCTTAATTAAGCGCTTGCATATAAGCAAATTTAGTAATATTAGTATTATTATTATTAATGTTATTGTTATTAATAGGGCGACTAAAGACGACTCTGAAACATTTAGTGACTTTTATGTCTTTTCCTTTTTCCTCTACTAAAGTGTTAGACACAATTAATTTAGTTTAATTCCGGTTTTTCAAGCATTTTATTTTAAAGCAAATTTTTGTTAAATATTATTTATATCCAACTCTATAACTCGTTTATGCTTGGTCCTACAAGAAAAATGTTAATAACTATTTGGTTGGAAATTTTATCAGCTTTAATTTTGAAAGAAAGATAAAATTTGATAGGAGTAACTGTTTTCGATATATAAGCAAAAAACCAATAAGAAAACTGTAACTGTTACTGAACAAAAATGTAACTCAGTTTTCAATGTTTGAGACAAAGACAAAAATGCAGCATTTAAAAACGACTCTGAAGACGTCAGTGACTTTTATGTCACCTCCTTTTTCTTCTAATAAAGTATTGGACCCAATAAATTAAGTGTATTTTAAATCACAAGACATTTTCTGTTAAAGCACTTTTTTTTTAAATATTAATTATTTTCAAACTTATATCTCGCTTATGGTTAGTCCTACATGAAAAATGCAAATAACTATTTTGTAGGAAATTTTATCAGCTTTAATTTTAGTAAACAAATAAAAATTGATAGGAGTAACTGTTTTCGAGATATAAGCAAGAAACCAAAAAACTGTTACCTTAATAAAGCGCTTGCATATAAGCAAATTTAGTACTATTAGTATTATTATTATTAATGTTATTGTTATTAATATGACGACTAAAAACGACTCTGAAGACTTTGGTGACATTTATGTCTTCTCCTTTTTCCTATACTAAAGTGTTAGACACAATTAATTTAGTTTAATTTCAGTATTTCAAACATTTTATTTTAAAGCAAATTTTTGTTAAATATTATTTATATCTATCTCTATAACGCGCTTATGCTTGGTCCTACAAGAAAAATACAAATAACTATTTTGTAGAAATTTTTATCAGCTTTAATTTTAGTAAAAAGATAAAAATTGATAGGAGTAACTGTTTTCGAGATATAAGCAAGAAACCAAAAAACTGTTACCTTAATAAAGCGCTTGCATATAAGCAAATTTAGTACTATTAGTATTATTATTATTAATGTTATTGTTATTAATATGACGACTAAAAACGACTCTCAAGACTTTGGTGACTTTTATGTCTTCTCCTTTTTCCTCAACTAAAGTGTTAGTTTTAATTAATTTAGTTTAATTTCGGTTTTTCAAACATTTTATTTTAAAGCAAATTTTTGTTAATGATTATTTATATCCAACTCTATAACTCGCTTATGGTTAGTCCTACAAAAAAAATGCCAATAACTATTTTGTAGGAAATTTTATCAGCTTTGATTTTGAAAGAAAGATAAAAATTGATAGGAGTAACTGTTTTCGAGATATAAGCAAAAAACCAATAAGAAAACTGTAACTGTTACTAAACAAAAATGTAATTCAGTTTTCAATGTTTGAGACAAAGACGAAAATGCAGCATTTAAAATCGACTCTGAAGACTTCAGTGACTTTTATGTCACCTCCTTTTTCTTCTAATAAAGTATTGGACCCATTAAATTAAGTGTATTTTAAATCACAAGACATTTTCTGTTAAAGCACTTTTTTTTTAAATATTAATTATTTTCAAACTTATATCTCGCTTATGGTTGACTTTGGTGACTTTTATGTCACCTCCTTTTTCTTCTAATAAAGTATTGGACCCAATAAATTAAGTGTATTTTAAATCACAAGACATTTTCTGTTAAAGCACTTTTTTTTAAATATTAATTATTTTTAAACTTATATCTCGCTTATGGTTAGTCCTATATGAAAAATGCAAATTACTATTTTGTAGGAAATTTTATTTTTTAGTTTTTCAAACATTTTATTTTAAAGCAAGTTTTTGTTAAATATTATTTATATCCAACTCTATAACTCGCTTATGGTTGGTCCTACAAGAAAAATGCAAATAACTATTTTGTAGGAAATTTTATCAGCTTTAATTTTGAAAGAAAGATAAAAATTGATAGGAATAATTGTTTTCGAGATATAAGCAAAAAACCAAAGTAAAAACTGTTACAGTATCTAAACAAAAATGTAATTCAGTTTTCAATGTTTGAGACGAAGACGAAAATGCAGCATTTAAAAACGACTCTGAAGACTTCTGTGACTTTTAAGTCACCTCCTTTTTCTTCTAATAATGTATTGGACCCAATAAATTAAGTGTATTTTAAATCACAAGACATTTTCTGTTAAAGCACTTTTTTTTAAATATTGATTATTTTCAAACTTATATCTCGCTTACGGTTAGTCCTACATGAAAAATGCAAATAACTATTTTGTAGGAAATTTTATCAGCTTTAATTTTAGTAAACAGATAAAAATTGATAGGAGTAACTGTTTTCGAGATATAAGCAAGAAACCAAAAAACTGTTACCTTAATAAAGCGCTTGCATATAAGCAAATTTAGTACTATTAGTATTATTATTATTAATGTTATTGTTATTAATATGACGACTAAAAACGACTCTGAAGACTTTGGTGACTTTTATGTCTTCTCCTTTTTCCTATACTAAAGTGTTAGACACAATTAATTTAGTTTAATTTCAGTATTTCAAACATTTTATTTTAAAGCAAATTTTTGTTAAATATTATTTATATCTATCTCTATAACTCGCTTATGCTTGGTCCTACAAGAAAAATACAAATAACTATTTTGTAGGAAATTTTATCAGCTTTAATTTTAGTAAAAAGATAAAAATTGATAGGAGTAACTGTTTTCGAGATATAAGCAAGAAACCAATAAACTGTTACCTTAATAAAGCGCTTGCATATAAGCAAATTTAGTACTATTAGTATTATTATTATTAATGTTATTGTTATTAATATGACGACTAAAAACAACTCTCAAAACTTTGGTGACTTTTATGTCTTCTCCTTTTTCCTCAACTAAAGTGTTAGTCTTAATTAATTTAGTTTAATTTCGGTTTTTCAAACATTTTATTTTAAAGCAAATTTTTGTTAAAGATTATTTATATCCAACTCTATAACTCGCTTATGGTTGGTCCTACAAAAAAAATGCCAATAACTATTTTGTAGGAAATTTTATCGGCTTTGATTTTGAAAGAAAGATAAAAATTGATAGGAGTAACTGTTTTCGAGATATAAGCAAAAAACCAATAAGAAAACTGTAACTGTTACTAAACAAAAATGTAATTCAGTATTCAATGTTTGAGACAAAGACGAAAATGCAGCATTTAAAATCGACTCTGAAGACTTCAGTGACTTTTATGTCACCTCCTTTTTCTTCTAATAAAGTATTGGACCCATTAAATTAAGTGTATTTTAAATCACAAAACATTTTCTGTTAAAGCACTTTTTTTTAATATTAATTATTTTCAAACTTATATCTCGCTTATTGTTAGTCCTACATGAAAAATGCAAATAACTATTTTGTAGGAAATTTTATCAGCTTTAATTTTGAAAGAAAGATAAAAATTGATAGAAATAATAGTTTTCGAGATATAAGCAAAAAACCAAAGTGAAAACTGTTACAGTTACTAAACAAAAATGTAATTCAGTTTTCAATGTTTGAGACGAAGACGAAAATGCAGCATTTAAAAACGACTCTGAAGACTTCTGTGACTTTTAAGTCACCTCCTTTTTCTTCTAATAATGTATTGGACCCAATAAATTAAGTGTATTTTAAATCACAAGACATATTCTGTTAAAGCACTTTTTTTTTAAATATTGATTATTTTCAAACTTATATCTCGCTTAAGATTAGTCCTACATGAAAAATGCAAATAACTATTTTGTAAGAAATTTTATCAGCTTTAATTTTAGTAAACAGATAAAAATTGATAGGAGTAACTGTTTTCGAGATATAAGCAAGAAACCAAAAAACTGTTACCTTAATAAAGCGCTTGCATATAAGCAAATTTAGTACTATTAGTATTATTATTATTAATGTTATTGTTATTAATATGACGACTAAAAACGACTCTGAAGACTTTGGTGACTTTTATGTCTTCTCCTTTTTCCTATACTAAAGTGTTAGATACAATTAATTTAGTTTAATTTCAGTATTTCAAACATTTTATTTTAAAGCAAATTTTTGTTAAAGATTATTTATATCCAACTCTATAACTCGCTTATGGTTGGTCCTACAAAAAAAATGCCAATAACTATTTTGTAGGAAATTTTATCAGCTTTGATTTTGAAAAAAAAACACAAATTGATAGGAGTAATTGTTTTCGAGATATAAGCAAAAAACCAAAGTAAAAACTGTTACAGTTACTGAACAAAAATGTAATTTAGTTTTCAATGTTTGAGACGAAGACGAAAATGCAGCATTTAAAAACGACTCTGAAGATTTCAGTGACTTTTATGTCACCTCCTTTTTCTTCTAATAAAGTATTGGACCCATTAAATTAAGTTTATTTTAAATCACAAGACATTTTCTGTTAAAGCACTTTTTTTTTAAATATTAATTATTTTCAAACTTATATCTCGCTTATAGTTAGTCCTACATGAAAAATGCAAATAACTATTTTGTAGGAAATTTTATCAGCTTTAATTTTGAAAGAGAGATAAAAATTGATAGGAGTAATTGTTTTCGAGATATAAGCAAAAAACCAAAGTAAAAACTGTTACAGTTACTGAACAAAAATGTAATTCAGTTTTCAATGTTTGAGACGAAGACGAAAATGCAGCATTTAAAAACGACTCTGAAGACTTCAGCGACTTTTATGTCACCTCCTTTTTCTTCTAATAAAGTATTGGACCCAATAAATTAAGTGTATTTTAAATCACAAGACATTTTCTGTTAAAGCACTTTTTTTTTAAATATTAATAATTTTTAAACTTATATCTCGCTTATGGTTAGTCTTACATGAAAAATGCAAATAACTATTTTGTAGAAAATTTTATCGGCTTTAATTTTTGGTAAAAAGATAAAAATTGATATAAGTAACTGTTTTCCAGATATAAGCAAGAAACCAAAAAACTGTTACCCTAATTAAGCGTTTGCATGTAAGCAAATTTAGTACTATTAGTATTATTATTAATGTTATTGTTATTAATATGACGACAAAAGACGACTCTGAAACCTTTAGTGACCTTTATGTCTTCTCCTTTTTCCTCTACTAAAGTGTTAGACACAATTAATTTAGTTTAATTTTAGTTTTTCAAACATTTTATTTTAAAGCAAGTTTTTGTTAAATATTATTTATATCCAACTCTATAACTCGCTTATGGTTGGTCCTACAAGAAAAATGCAAATAACTATTTTGTAGGAAATTTTATCAGCTTTAATTTTGAAAGAAAGATAAAAATTGATAGGAGTAACTGTTTTCGAGATATAAGCAAAAAACCAATAAGAAAACTGTAACTGTTACTGAACAAAAATGTAATTCAGTTTTCAATGTTTGAGACGAAGACGAAAATGCAGCATTATTATTATTATTAATGTTATTGTTATTAATATGACGACTAAAAACGACTTTGAAGACTTTGGTGACTTTTATGTCTTCTCCTTTTTCCTATACTAAAGTGTTAGACTCAATTTAATTTCGGTTTTTCAAACATTATATTTTAAAGCAAATTTTTGATAAAGATTATTTATATCCAACTCTATAACTCGCTTATGGTTGGTCTTACAAAAGAAATGCAAATAACTATTTTGTAGGAAATTTTATCAGCTTTAATTTTGAAAGATAAAAATTGATAGGAGTAATTGTTTTCGAGATATAAGCAAAAAACCAAAGTAAAAACTGTTACAGTTACTGAACAAAAATGTAAGTTTTCGAGATATAAGCAAGAAACTGTTACCTTAATTAAGCGCTTGCATATAAGCAAATTTAGTACTATTAGTATTATAATTATTATTAATGTTATTGTTATTGATATGACGACTAAGAACGACTCTCAAGACTTTGGTGACTTTTATGTCACCTCCTTTTTCTTCTAATAAAGTATTGGACCCAATAAATTAAGTGTATTTTAAATCACAAGACATTTTCTGTTAAAGCACTTTTTTTTTAAATATTAATTATTTTTAAACTTATATCTCGCTTATGGTTAGTCCTACATGAAAAATGCAAATTACTATTTTGTAGGAAATTTTATCAGCTTTAATTTTAGTAGAAAGATAAAAATTGATAGGAGTAACTGTTTTCGAGATATAAGCAAGAAACCAAAAAACTGTTACCTTAATTAAGCGCTTGCATATAAGCAAATTTAGTACTAAAAACAACTCTGAAGACTTTGGTGATTTTTATGTCTTCTCCTTTTTCCTCTACTAAAGTGTTGGACCCAATTAATTTAGTTTAATATCAGTTTTTCAAACATTTTATTTTAAAGCAAATTTTTGTTAAAGATTATTTATATCCAACTCTATAACTCGCTTATGGTTGGTCCTACAAAAAAATGGAAATAACTATTTTGTAGGAAATTTTATCAGCTTTAATTTTGAAAGAAAGATAAAAATTGATAGGAGTAATTGTTTTCGAGATATAAGCAAAAAACCAAAGTGAAAACTGTTACAGTTACTGAACAAAAATGTAATTCAGTTTTCAATGTTTGAGACGAAGACGAAAATGCAGCATTTAAAAACGACTCTGAAGACTTCAGTGACTTTTATGTCACCTCCTTTTTCTTCTAATAGAGTATTGGTCCCAATAAATTAAGTGTATTTTAAATCACAAGACATTTTCTGTTAAAGCACTTTTTTTTTAAATATTAATTATTTTCAAACTTCTATCTCGCTTATGGTTAGTCCTACATAAAAAATGCAAATAACTATTTTGTAGGAAATTTTATCAGCTTTAATTTTAGTAAAAAGATAAAAATTGATAGGAGTAACTGTTTGTAACTGTCCAATACTTTATTAGAAGAAAAAGGAGGTGACATAAAAGTCACTGACGTCTTCAGAGTCGTTTTTAAATGCTGCATTTTTGTCTTTGTCTCAAACATTGAAAACTGAGTTACATTTTTGTTCAGTAACAGTTACAGTTTTCTTATTGGTTTTTTGCTTATATCTCGAAAACAGTTACTCCTATCAAATTTTATCTTTCTTTCAAAATTAAAGCTGATAAAATTTCCAACCAAATAGTTATTAACATTTTTCTTGTAGGACCAAGCATAAACGAGTTATAGAGTTGGATATAAATAATATTTAACAAAAATTTGCTTTAAAATAAAATGCTTGAAAAACCGGAATTAAACTAAATTAATTGTGTCTAACACTTTAGTAGAGGAAAAAGGAGAAGACATAAAAGTTACAAAAGTCTTAGAGTTGTCTTTAGTCGTCATATTAATAACAATAACATTAATAATAATAATACTAATATTACTAAATTTGCTTATATGCAAGCGCTTAATTAAGGTAACAGTTTCTTGCTTATATCTCGAAAACAGTTACTCCTATCAATTTTTATCTTTTTACTAAAATTAAAGCTGATAAAATTTCCTACAAAATAGTTATTTGCATTTTTTATGTAGGACTAACCATAAGCGAGATAGAAGTTTGAAAATAATTAATATTTAAAAAAAAAGTGCTTTAACAGAAAATGTCTTGTGATTTAAAATACACTTAATTTATTGGGACCAATACTCTATTAGAAGAAAAAGGAGGTGACATAAAAGTCACTGAAGTCTTCAGAGTCGTTTTTAAATGCTGCATTTTCGTCTTCGTCTCAAACATTGAAAACTGAATTACATTTTTGTTCAGTAACTGTAACAGTTTTCACTTTGGTTTTTTGCTTATATCTCGAAAACAATTACTCCTATCAATTTTTATCTTTCTTTCAAAATTAAAGCTGATAAAATTTCCAACAAAATAGTTATTTGCATTTCTTTTGTAAGACCAACCATAAGCGAGTTATAGAGTTGGATATAAATAATCTTTAACAAAAATTTGCTTTAAAATAAAATGTTTGAAAAACCGAAATTAAACTAAATTAATTAAAACTAACACTTTAGTTGAGGAAAAAGGAGAAGACATAAAAGTCACCAAAGTCTTGAGAGTCGTTTTTAGTCGTCATATTAATAACAATAACATTAATAATAATAATACTAATAGTACTAAATTTGCTTATATGCAAGCGCTTTATTAAGGTAACAGTTTTTTGGTTTCTTGCTTATATCTCGAAAACAGTTACTCCTATCAATTTTTATCTTTTTACTAAAATTAAAGCTGATAAAAATTCCTACAAAATAGTTATTTGTATTTTTCTTGTAGGACCAAGCATAAGCGAGTTATAGAGATAGATATAAATAATATTTAACAAAAATTTGCTTTAAATTAAAATGTTTGAAATACTGAAATTAAACTAAATTAATTGTGTCTAACACTTTAGTATAGGAAAAAGGAGAAGACATAAAAGTCACCAAAGTCTTCAGAGTCGTTTTTAGTCGTCATATTAATAACAATAACATTAATAATAATAATACTAATAGTACTAAATTTGCTTATATGCAAGCGCTTTATTAAGGTAACAGTTTTTTGGTTTCTTGCTTATATCTCGAAAACAGTTACTCCTATCAATTTTTATCTGTTTACTAAAATTAAAGCTAATAAAATTTCCTACAAAATAGTTATTTGCATTTTTCATGTAGGACTAACCATAAGCGAGATGTAAGTTTGAAAATTATTAATATTTAAAAAAAAGTGCTTTAACAGAAAATGTCTTGTGATTTAAAATACACTTAATTTATTGGGTCCAATACTTTATTAGAAGAATAAGGAGGTGACATAAAAGTCGCTGAAGTCTTCAGAGTCGTATTTAAATGCTGCATTTTCGTCTTCGTCTCAAACATTGAAAACTGAATTACATTTTTGTTCAGTAACAGTTACAGTATTCTTATTGGTTTCTTGCTTATATCTCGAAAACAGTTACTCCTATCAATTTTTATCTTTTTACTAAAATTAAAGCTGATAAAATTTCCTACAAAATAGTAATTTGCATTTTTCATGTAGGACTAACCATAAGCGAGATATAAGTTTGAAAATAATTAATATTTAAAAAAAAAGTGCTTTAACAGAAAATGTCTTGTGATTTAAAATACACTTAATTTAATGGGTCCAATACTTTATTAGAAGAAAAAGGAGGTGACATAAAAGTCACTGAAGTCTTCAGAGTCGATTTTAAATGCTGCATTTTCGTCTTTGTCTCAAACATTGAAAACTGAATTACATTTTTGTTTAGTAACAGTTACAGTTTTCTTATTGGTTTTTTGCTTATATCTCGAAAACAGTTACTCCTATCAATTTTTATCTTTTTTTCAAAATCAAAGCTGATAAAATTTCCTACAAAATAGTTATTGGCATTTTTTTTGTAGGACTAACCATAAGCGAGTTATAGAGTTGGATATAAATAATCTTTAACAAAAATTTGCTTTAAAATAAAATGTTTGAAAAACCGAAATTAAACTAAATTAATTAAAACTAACACTTTAGTTGAGGAAAAAGGAGAAGACATAAAAGTCACCAAAGTCTTGAGAGTCGTTTTTAGTCGTCATATTAATAACAATAACATTAATAATAATAATACTAATAGTACTAAATTTGCTTATATGCAAGCGCTTTATTAAGGTAACAGTTTTTTGGTTTCTTGCTTATATCTCGAAAACAGTTACTCCTATCAATTTTTATCTTTTTACTAAAATTAAAGCTGATAAAAATTTCTACAAAATAGTTATTTGTATTTTTCTTGTAGGACCAAGCATAAGCGAGTTATAGAGATAGATATAAATAATATTTAACAAAAATTTGCTTTAAAATAAAATGTTTGAAATACTGAAATTAAACTAAATTAATTGTGTCTAACACTTTAGTATAGGAAAAAGGAGAAGACATAAATGTCACCAAAGTCTTCAGAGTCGTTTTTAGTCGTCATATTAATAACAATAACATTAATAATAATAATACTAATAGTACTAAATTTGCTTATATGCAAGCGCTTTATTAAGGTAACAGTTTTTTGGTTTCTTGCTTATATCTCGAAAACAGTTACTCCTATCAATTTTTATTTGTTTACTAAAATTAAAGCTGATAAAATTTCCTACAAAATAGTTATTTGCATTTTTCATGTAGGACTAACCATAAGCGAGATATAAGTTTGAAAATAATTAATATTTAAAAAAAAAGTGCTTTAACAGAAAATGTCTTGTGATTTAAAATACACTTAATTTATTGGGTCCAATACTTTATTAGAAGAAAAAGGAGGTGACATAAAAGTCACTGACGTCTTCAGAGTCGTTTTTAAATGCTGCATTTTTGTCTTTGTCTCAAACATTGAAAACTGAGTTACATTTTTGTTCAGTAACAGTTACAGTTTTCTTATTGGTTTTTTGCTTATATCTCGAAAACAGTTACTCCTATCAAATTTTATCTTTCTTTCAATATTAAAGCTGATAAAATTTCCAACCAAATAGTTATTAACATTTTTCTTGTAGGACCAAGCATAAACGAGTTATAGAGTTGGATATAAGTAATATTTAACAAAAATTTGCTTTAAAATAAAATGCTTGAAAAACCGGAATTAAACTAAATTAATTGTGTCTAACACTTTAGTAGAGGAAAAAGGAGAAGACATAAAAGTTACAAAAGTCTTAGAGTTGTCTTTAGTCGTCATATTAATAACAATAACATTAATAATAATAATACTAATATTACTAAATTTGCTTATATGCAAGCGCTTAATTAAGGTAACAGTTTCTTGCTTATATCTCGAAAACAGTTACTCCTATCAATTTTTATCTTTTTACTAAAATTAAAGCTGATAAAATTTCCTACAAAATAGTTATTTGCATTTTTTATGTAGGACTAACCATAAGCGAGATAGAAGTTTGAAAATAATTAATATTTAAAAAAAAAGTGCTTTAACAGAAAATGTATTGTGATTTAAAATACACTTAATTTATTGGGACCAATACTCTATTAGAAGAAAAAGGAGGTGACATAAAAGTCACTGAAGTCTTCAGAGTCGTTTTTAAATGCTGCATTTTTGTCTTCGTCTCAAACATTGAAAATTGAATTACATTTTTGTTCAGTAACTGTAACAGTTTTCACTTTGGTTTTTTGCTTATATCTCGAAAACAATTACTACTATCAATTTTTATCTTTCTTTCAAAATTAAAGCTGATAAAATTTCCTACAAAATAGTTATTTGCATTTTTTATGTAGGACTAACCATAAGCGAGATATAAGTTTGAAAATAATTAATATTTAAAAAAAAAGTGCTTTAACAGAAAATGTCTTGTGATTTAAAATACACTTAATTTAATGGGTCCAATACATTATTAGAAGAAAAAGGAGGTGACATAAAAGTCACTGAAGTCTTCAGAGTCGATTTTAAATGCTGCATTTTCGTCTTTGTCTCAAACATTAAATACTGAATTACATTTTTGTTTAGTAACAGTTACAGTTTTCTTATTGGTTTTTTGCTTATATCTCGAAAACAGTTATTCCTATCAATTTTTATCTTTCTTTCAAAATCAAAGCTGATAAAATTTCCTACAAAATAGTAATTGGCATTTTTTTGTAGGACCAACCATAAGCGAGTTATAGAGTTGGATATAAATAATATTTAACAAAAACTTGCATTAAAATAAAATGTTTGAAAAACTAAAAAATAAAATTTCCTACAAAATAGTAATTTGCATTTTTCATATAGGACTAACCATAAGCGAGATATAAGTTTAAAAATAATTAATATTTACAAAAAAAGTGCTTTAACAGAAAATGTCTTGTGATTTAAAATACACTTAATTTATTGGGTCCAATACTTTATTAGAAGAAAAAGGAGGTGACATAAAAGTCACCAAAGTCTTGAGAGTCGTTCTTAGTCGTCATATCAATAACAATTACATTAATAATAATAATACTAATAGTACTAAATTTGCTTATATGCAAGCACTTTATTAAGGTAACAGTTTATTGGTTTCTTGCTTATATCTCGAAAACAGTTACTCCTATCAATTTTTATCTTTTTACTAAAATTAAAGCTGATAAAATTTCCTACAAAATAGTTATTTGTATTTTTCTTGTAGGACCAAGCATAAGCGAGTTATAGAGATAGATATAAATAATATTTAACAAAAATTTGCTTTAAAATAAAATGTTTGAAATACTGAAATTAAACTAAATTAATTGTGTCTAACACTTTAGTATAGGAAAAAGGAGAAGACATAAAAGTCACCAAAGTCTTCAGAGTCGTTTTTAGTCGTCATATTAATAACAATAACATTAATAATAATAATACTAATAGTACTAAATTTGCTTATATGCAAGCGCTTTATTAAGGTAACAGTTTTTTGGTTTCTTGCTTATATCTCGAAAACAGTTACTTCTATCAATTTTTATCTGTTTACTAAAATTAAAGCTGATAAAATTTCCTACAAAATAGTTATTTGCATTTTTTATGTAGGACTAACCATAAGCGAGATATAAGTTTGAAAATAATCAATATTTAAAAAAAAGTGCTTTAACAGAAAATGTCATGTGATTTAAAATACACTTAATTTATTGGGTCCAATACATTATTAGAAGAAAAAGGAGGTGACTTAAAAGTCACAGAAGTCTTCAGAGTCGTTTTTAAATGCTGCATTTTCGTCTTCGTCTCAAACATTAAAAACTGAATTACATTTTTGTTCAGTAACAGTTACAGTTTTCTTATTGGTTTTTTGCATATATCTCGAAAACGGTTACTCCTATTAATTTTTATCTTTTTTTCAAAATTAAAGCTGATAAAATTTCCTACAAAATAGTTATTTGCATTTTTCTTGTAGGACCAACCATAAGCGAGTTATAGAGTTGGATATAAATAATATTTAACAAAAACTTGCTTTAAAATAAAATGTTTGAAAAACTAAAAAATAAAATTTCCTACAAAATAGTAATTTGCATTTTTCATGTAGGACTAACCATAAGCGAGATATAAGTTTAAAAATAATTAATATTTAAAAAAAGGTGTTTTACAGAAAATGTCTTGTGATTTAAAATACACTTAATTTATTGGGTCCAATACTTTATTAGAAGAAAAAGGAGGTGACATAAAAGTCACCAAAATCTTGAGAGTCGTTCTTAGTCGTCATATCAATAACAATAACATTAATAATAATAATACTAATAGTACTAAATTTGCTTATATGCAAGCGCTTAATTAAGGTAACAGTTTCTTGCTTATATCTCAAAAACTTACATTTTTGTTCAGTAACTGTAACAGTTTTTACTTTGGTTTTTTGCTTATATCTCGAAAACAATTACTCCTATCAATTTTTATCTTTTTTTCAAAATTAAAGCTGATAAAATTTCCTACAAAATAGTTATTTGCATTTTTTTTGTAAGACCAACCATAAGCGAGTTATAGAGTTGGATATAAATAATCTTTAACAAAAATTTGCTTTAAAATATAATGTTTGAAAAACCGAAATTAAACTAAATTAATTGAGTCTAACACTTTAGTATAGGAAAAAGAAGAAGACATAAAAGTCACCAAAGACTTCAGAGTCGTTTTTAGTCGTCATATTAATAACAATAACATTAATAATAATAATAATGCTGCATTTTCGTCTTCGTCTCAAATATTGAAAACTGAATTCCATTTTTGTTCAGTAACAGTTACAGTTTTCTTATTGGTTTCTTGCTTATATCTCGAAAACAGTTACTTCTATCAATTTTTATCTTTTTTTCAAAATTAAAGCTGATAACATTTCCTACAAAATAGTTATTTGCATTTTTTTGCAGGACCAACCATACGCGAGTTATAGAGTTGGATATAAATAATCTTTAACAAAAATTTTCTTTAAAATAAAATGTTTGAAAAACTAAAATTAAACCAAATTAATTGTGTCTAACACTTTAGTAGAGGAAAAAGGAGAAGACATAAAAGTCACTAAAGTCTTCAGAGTCGTTTTTAGTCGTCATATTAATAACAATAACATTAATAATAATAATACTAATAGTACTAAATTTGCTTATATGCAAGCGCTTAATTAATGTAACAGTTTTTTGGTTTCTAGCTTATATCTCGAAAACAGTTACAAGTATCAAATTTCATCTTTCTTTCAAAAGTAAAGCTGATAAAATTTCCAACAAAGTAATTATTTGCATTTTTCTTGTAGGACCAAGCATAAGCGAGTTATAGAGATGAATATAAATAATTTTTAACAAAAATTTGCTTTAAAATAAAATGTTTGAAAAACTGAAATTAAACTAAATTAATTGTGTCTAACACTTTAGTGGAGGAAAAAGGAGAAGACATAAAAGTCTTTAAAGGTTTCAGAATCGTCTTTAGTCGTCATATTAATAACAATAACATTAATAAACTAATAGTACTAAATTTGCTTATATGCAAACGCTGCATTAAGGTAATAGTTTTTTGGTTTCTTGCTTATATCTCGAAAACAGTTACTCCTATCAATTTTTAACTTTTCACCAAAATTAAAGATGATAAAATTTTCTGCAAAATAGTTATTTGCATTTTTCATGTAGAACAAACCATAAGCGAGATATAAGTTTGAAAATAATTAATAATTAAAAAAAAAATGTGTTTTAACAGAAAATGTCTTGTGATTTAAAATACACTTAATTTATTGGGTCCAATACTTAATTAGAAGAAAAAGGAGGTGCAAATAACTATTTTGTTGGAAATTTTATTAGCTTTAATTGTGAAAGAAAGATAAAATTTGATAGGAGTAACTGTTTTCGAGATATAAGCAAAAAACCAATAAGAAAACTGTAACTGTTACTGAACAAAAATGTAATTCAGTTTTCAATGTTTGAGACGAAGACAAAAATGCAGCATTTAAAAACGACTCTGAAAACTTCAGTGACTTTTATGTCACCTCCTTTTTCTTCTAATAAAGTATTGGACCCAATAAATTAAGTTTATTATAAATCACAAGACATTTTCTGTTAAAACACTTTTTTTTAATTATTAATTACTTTCAAACTTATATCTCGCTTATGGTTAGTTCTACATGAAAAATGCAAATAACTATTTTGTAGAAAATTTTATCACCTTTAATTTTGGTGAAAAAGTAAAAATTGATAGGAGTAACTGTTTTCGAGATATAAGCAAAAAACAAAAAAACTGTTACTTTAATTAAGCGCTTGCATATAAGCAAATTTAGTACTACTAGTATTGTTATTATAAATGTTATTGTTATTAATATGACGACTAAAGACAACTCTAAGACTTTAGTGACTTTTATGTCTCCTCCTTTTTCCTCTACTAAAGTGTTAGACACAATTAATTTAGTTTAATTTCAGTTTTTCAAACATTTTATTTTAAAGCAAATTTTTGTTAAATATTAAAAACTATAAAATGGCTTAGATTGCCTAAAACACACATCACACATAATCTTTTGCATAGAAATGATAAAACGCTCATATAACACAAAATAAGCTTCATTTTTGCTTAGAAAACTAAGCTTACTTTTATTACTACTATTATTATTATTTTTATTATTATTATTATTATTATTATTACTATTATTATTATTATTATTATTATTATTATTATTATTATTAATATTATTATTATTAAAAACCGATTATAACTTTTGTATAGTAAATGTTTTTATACCAGTTTTAAAATGAGTTATTAATTTTAGACAATTTCTTGTCTAAAAACACAGATCACAGATGATCTCTTGCATAGAAATGAGAAAACGCTCAGATAACACAAAATAAGCATCATTTTTGCTTAGAAAAACTAAGCTTTTATTTAGAAAGAAATTCATTATTATAAGTATTATTATCATTATTATTATTATTATTATTATTATTATTATTATTATTATTATTATTATTATTTCTTTTATTACTATTATTATTATTATTATTATTATTATTATTATTATTATTAACTTTTGTATAGTAAATGTTTTTATACCAGTTTTAAAATGAGTTATTAATTTTAAACAATTTCTTGCCTAAAAACGCTCATATAACACACAAATAAGCTTTATTTTTGCTTAGAAAAGTAAGCTTACTTTTATTACTATTATTATTATTTTAATTATTATTATTATTGTTATTATTATTATTATTATTATTATTATTATTATTATTATTATTATTATTATTGTTATTATTATTATTATTATTATTATTATTATTATTATTATTATTAAAAACCGATTATAACTTTTGTATAGTATTGTTTTTATACCAGTTTTAAAATGAGTGATTAATTTTAGCCAATTTCTTGCCTAAAAACTATAAAATGGCTTAGATTGCCTAAAAACACAGATCACACATGATCTTTTGCATAGAAATGAGAAAACGCTCATATAACACAAAATAAGCTTCATTTTTGCTTAGAAAACTAAGCTTACTTTTATTACTACTATTATTATTATATTTATTATTATTATTATTATTATTATTACTATTATTATTATTATTATTAATATTATTATTATTAAAAACCGATTATAACTTTTGTATAGTAAATGTTTTTATGCCAGTTTTAAAATGAGTTATATTAATTTAGACAATTTATTGCCTAAAAACACAGATCACAGATGATCTCTTGCATAGAAATGAGAAAACGCTCAGATAACACAAAATAAGCATCATTTTTGCTTAGAAAAACTAAGCTTTAATTTAGAAAGAAATTCAATATTATAAGTATTATTATCATTATTATTATTATTATTATTATTATTATTATTATTATTATTTTTTTTTTTAATTACTATTATTATTATTATTATTATTATTATTAACTTTTGTATAGTAAATGTTTTTATACCAGTTTTAAAATGAGTTATTAATTTTAGACAATTTCTTGCCTAAAAACACAGATCACAGATGATTTCTTGCATAGAAATGAGAAAACGCTCATATAACACAAAAAGAGCTTCATGTTTGCTTAGAAAACTAAGCTTACTTTTATTACTATTATTATTTTTATTATTATTATTATTATTATTACTATTATTAGTATTATTATTTTTATTATTATTATTATTATTATTATTATTATTATTATTATTATTATTATTATTATTATTATTATTATTATTATTATTATTATTATTATTATTATTATTAAAAACTTATATTAAACAGACAGAAAACGTCGTATTCTGACACAAAAAAACGAATTACGTTATAGACTTGACGAGAACGGCGTATCTCGGACTCTTATAGGACTCTTATAGGGTCAAAAAGTATCAGTTTGAATTAAAATAAATTATTTTTGTTGACTCTCAGTCTGAATTGTTCATCAGTTCAAACAAAAACGGCTTATTTTAGACGATCTTTTGCTTTGAACAAGAAAACTTACATCGAACAGACTAAAAACGTATTAATCTGGCATAAAAGAGCAATTTATGTATCACTTTGGATAAAGGCAGCTAATCCTATTCGTTTCATTGCTTAAAATAGACAAAATTGTTAATAAATCTAACAAAAACGCTGTATTCTAGCACAAAATACTAATTACATTATAGTTTCGACGAGAATAGCTTATTTGGAATGATTCTATGCTTCCAAACGAGTAAATTTTTATTAAACAGATGCCAAACATCATGTTTTGTCCTATAAAGACATTTTATATTGCAGTTTGTATTAAAACAAAATATTTTCGTTGATTCTTTGTTAGAAGCAGCAAACCTAACATTAAAGAATCTGAAAACTTTGTATTCGGACACAAACCACCGAATTTTGTATCAGTTTAGACAAAAACGGTTGATTTTCGACAATATTTTGCTTTGAACAAGAAAATTTATATCAAACTGACTAAAAACGTCTTATTTTAGCACAAAACAAAAGATTTGCGTTATAGTCTTGAAGCTGATTCATGACACAGTTTGGATAAAAACCAATTATTTTTGTTAATTCATTGTTACAAACAAGAAACCTTACATCAAAGAAACTGAAAACCCCTTATTCAGGCACAGAAATTCGAATTACGTTTCAGTCTGGACAAAAGCTGCTTATTTTAGACGATCCTTTGTTTTGAACACGAAAACTTACATTAAAAAGATTAAAAACGTCTTATTCTGGCTGAAAACTGCAAATTATATATTACTCTAGATAAAAGCAATTTATCCTGATTACTCCTTTACTTAGAATAGAGTAAACTTGTATAAAATTTAATGAAAACTTTAAATTTAGTCTCAAAAAAATAATTTACGTCATAGTTTTGACCAGCACTGTTTATTTCAAACGAATTTATGATTCGAAACTAATGAACTTTTATGGGGCAGATGCAAAACCACATATTACCATATAAAGCGTTGTTTTAAAGCAAAGTATTACCTTTTGCAACAAGAAATTTCACGTCAAAGAAACTGAAAACTTCGTATCCATGCATAAATATCGAATTACGTCTCAGTTTAGGCAAATACAGCTTATTTTAAACGATTCATTGCTATAAACAAGAAAAATTTTATCAAGCATACTGAAAACGTCTTATTCTCGAAAATAAGAGCAAATTATGTATCAGTTTTGACAAAAGCGGATTACTCTATTTGATTCTATGCTTAGAGTAGAGTAAACTACTATAAAACGTAATGAAAACTCTATATTCAAGCTCAAAAGAACAAATTACGTTATAGTTTTGGCAAAAAAAAATATTTCGGACGATTACATACTTCGAAGTAAGCAAACTTTAATTGAACAAGTGCAAAAGCTAATACTTTGCTTTAAAATAACGATTTATGTGGTAATATGGTATTTTGCATCTGTCCTATAAAAGTTTACTCGTTTCGCTCCATTGAATCATTCGAAAGAAATTATTTTGACACAACAACAACGAAAATAATTTGTTTTTGTTTAAACTGTAACATAAATCGCTTTTATAAAACGAACTAAGACGTTTGGCATCTGTTTATTGAAAGTTTTCTCGTTTGGGGGCATAAAATCGTTTGAAATTATCAGTTCTGGTCAAAACTATAACGTAAATTATTTCTTTGTATCACTTTAAAGATTTGCGTTATAGTCTTGACGAGAACTGTTAATTTCAAACGATTCTATGCTTTGAAACCAGTATACTTTCACTGAACAGAGGCAAAACGTCTGATTTCGCCTTTAAAAAACGATTTATGTCACAGTTTGGATTAAAACCAATGATT
Source organism: Tribolium castaneum (assembly GCF_031307605.1). NCBI lineage: Eukaryota > Metazoa > Arthropoda > Insecta > Coleoptera > Tenebrionidae > Tribolium > Tribolium castaneum. The sequence goes on along the minus strand of NC_087394.1, from coordinate 17,762,555 downwards.
TTCGTTTATTCATTGTTACAAACAAGAAACCTTACATCAAAGAAACTGAAAACCTCTTATTCAGGCCCAGAAAATCAAATTACGTTTCAGTCTAGACACAAATTGCTTATTTTAGACGATTCTTTCTTTTGAAGACGAAAACTTACATTAAAAAGATTAAAAACGTCTTATTCTGGCTCAAAACTGCAAATTATGTATTACTTTGGATAAAAGCAGTTTATCCTGATTACTCCTTTGCTTAGAATAGAGCAAACTTGTATAAAACTTAATGAAAACTTTAAATTTCGTCTCAAAGAAATAATTTACGTTACAGTTTTGACCAGAACTGTTAATTTCAAACGATTTTATGCCCCCAAACGAGAAAACTTTCACTAAACAAATGTCAAACGTCTTAGTTCGTTTTATAAAAGCGACTTATGTAACAGTTTAAACAAAAACAAATTATTTTCGCTGTTGTTGTGTTAAAATAATTTATTTCGAATGATTCAATGGAGCGAAACGAGTAAACTTTTATAGGACAGACGCAAAATACCATATTACCACATAAATCGTTATTTTAAAGCAAAGTATTAGCTTTTGCACTTGTTCAATTAAAGTTTGCTTACTTCGAAGTATGTAATCGTCCGAAATATTTTTTTTTGCCAAAACTATAACGTAATTTGTTCTTTTGAGCTTGAATATAGAGTTTTCATTACGTTTTATAGTAGTTTACTCTACTCTAAGCATAGAATCAAACAGAGTAATCCGCTTTTGTTAAAACTGACACATAATTTGCTCTTATTTTCGAGAATAAGACGTTTTCAATATGCTTGATAAAATTTTTCTTGTTTATAGCAAGGAATCGTTTAAAATAAGCTGTATTTGCTTAAACTGATACGTAATTCGATATTTATGCATGGTTACGAAGTTTTCAGTTTCTTTGACGTGAAATTTCTTGTTGCAAAAGGAAATACTTTGCTTTAAAACAACGCTTTATATGGTAATATGTGGTTTTGCATCTGCCCCATAAAAGTTCATTAGTTTCGAATGATAAATTCGTTTGAAATAAACAGAGCTGGTCAAAACTATAATGTAAATTATTTCTTTGAGACGAAATTTAAAGTTTTCATTAAGTTTTATACAAGTTTACTCTATTCTAAGTAAAGGAGTAATCAGGATAAATTGCTTTTATCTAGAGTAATATATAATTTGCAGTTTTCAGCCAGAATAAGACGTTTTTAATCTTTTTAATGTAAGTTTTCGTGTTCAAGACAAAAGATCGTCTAAAATAAGCAGTTTTTGTCCAGACTGAAACGTAATTAGAATTTCTGTGCCTGAATAAGGGGTTTTCAGTTTCTTTGATGTAAGGTTTCTTGTTTGTAACAATGAATTAACAAAAATATTTGGTTTTTATCCAAACTGTGGCATGAATCAGCTTTAAGACTATAACGCAAATCTTTTGTTTTGTGCTAAAATAAGACGTTTTTAGTCAGTTTGATATAAGTTTTCTTGTTCAAAGCAAAATATTGTCGAAAATCAACCGTTTTTGTCTAAACTGATACAAAATTCGGTGGTTTGTGTCCGAATACAAAGTTTTCAGATTCTTTAATGTTAGGTTTGCTGCTTCTAACAAAGAATCAACGAAAATATTTTGTTTTAATACAAACTGCAATATAAAATGTCTTCATAGGACAAAACATGATGTTTGGCATCTGTTTAATAAAAATTTACTCGTTTGGAAGCATAGAATCATTTCAAATAAGCTATTCTCGTCGAAACTATAATGTAATTAGTATTTTGTGCTAGAATACAGCGTTTTTGTTAGATTTATTAACAATTTTGTCTATTTTAAGCAATGAAACGAATAGGATTAGCTGCCTTTATCTAAAGTGATACATAAATTGCTCTTTTATGCCAGATTAATACGTTTTTAGTCTGTTCGATGTAAGTTTTCTTGTTCAAAGCAAAAGATCGTCTAAAATAAGCCGTTTTTGTTTGAACTGATGAACAATTCAGACTGAGAGTCAACAAAAATAATTTATTTTAATCCAAACTGATACTTTTTGACCCTATAAAAGTCCTATAAGAGTCCGAGATACGCCGTTCTCGTCAAGTCTATAACGTAATTCATTTTTTTGTGTCAGAATACGACGTTTTCTGTCTGTTTAATATAAGTTTTTAATAATAATAATAATAATAATAACAATAATAATAATAATAATAATAATAATAATAATAATAATAATAATAATAATAAAAATAATTATACTAATAATAGTAATAATAATAATAATAATAATAAAAATAATAATAGTAATAAAAGTAAGCTTAGTTTTCTAAGCAAAAATGAAGCTTATTTTGTGTGTTATATGAGCGTTTTCTCATTTCTATGCAAGAGATCATCTGTGATCTGTGTTTTTAGGCAAGAAATTGTCTAAAATTAATAACTCATTTTAAAACTGGTATAAAAACATTTACTATACAAAAGTTAATAATAATAATAATAATAATAATAACAATAATAATAATAATAATAATAATAATAATAACAATAATAATAATAATAATAATAATAATAATAATAATAATAATAATAATAAAAATAATAATAATAGTAGTAATAAAAGTAAGCTTAGTTTTCTAAGCAAAAATAAAGCTTATTTTGTGTTATATGAGCGTTTTCTCATTTCTATGTAAAAGATCATGTGTGATCAGTGTTTTTAGGCAATCTTAGCCATTTTATAGTTTTTAAGCAAGAAATTGGCTAAAATTAATCACTCATTTTAAAACTGGTATAAAATCATTTACTATACAAAAGTTAATAATAATAATAATAACAATAATAATAATAATAATAATAATAGTAATAGTAACAAAAGTAATAATAATAATGAATGAAGCTTATTTTGTGTGTTATATGAGCGTTTTCTCATTTCTATGCAAGAGATAATCTGTGATCTGTGTTGTTAGGCAAGAAATTGAATAAAATTAATAACTCATTTTAAAACTGGTATAAAAACATTTACTATACAAAAGTTAATAATAATAATAATAATAATAATAATAATAATAATAATAGTAATAAATAAAATAATAATAATAATAATAATAATAATAATAATAATGATAATAATACTTATAATAATGAATTTCTTTCTAAATTAAAGCTTAGTTTTTTTAAGCAAAAATGATGCTTATTTTGTGTTATCTGAGCGTTTTCTCATTTCTATGCAAGAGATCATCTGTGATCTGTGTTTTTAGGCAAGAAATTGTCTAAAATTAATAATTCATTTTAAAACTGTTATAAAAACATTTACTATACAAAAGTTATAATCGGTTATTAATAATAATAATATTAATAATAATAATTATAATAATAATAATAATAATAATAATAATAATAATAGTTATAATAATAATAATAATAATAATAAAAATAATAATAATAGTAGTAATAAAAGTAAGCTTAGTTTTCTAAGCAAAAATGAAGCTTATTTTGTGTTATATGAGCGTTTTATCATTTCTATGCAAAAGATCATGTGTGATGTGTGTTTTAGGCAATCTAAGCCATTTTATAGTTTTTAATATTTAACAAAAATTTGCTTTAAAATAAAATGTTTGAAAAACTGAAATTAAACTAAATTAATTGTGTCTAACACTTTAGTAGAGGAAAAAGGAGGAGACATAAAAGTCACTAAAGTCTTAGAGTTGTCTTTAGTCGTCATATTAATAACAATAACATTTATAATAACAATACTAGTAGTACTAAATTTGCTTATATGCAAGCGCTTAATTAAAGTAACAGTTTTTTTGTTCTTTGCTTATATATCGAAAACAGTTACTCCTATCAATTTTTACTTTTTCACCAAAATTAAAGGTGATAAAATTTCCTACAAAATAGTTATTTGCATTTTTCATGTAGAACTAACCATAAGCGAGATATAAGTTTGAAAGTAATTAATAATTAAAAAAAAGTGTTTTAACAGAAAATGTCTTGTGATTTATAATACACTTAATTTATTGGGTCCAATACTTTATTAGAAGAAAAAGGAGGTGACATAAAAGTCACTGAAGTTTTCAGAGTCGTTTTTAAATGCTGCATTTTTGTCTTCGTCTCAAACATTGAAAACTGAATTACATTTTTGTTCAGTAACAGTTACAGTTTTCTTATTGGTTTTTTGCTTATATCTCGAAAACAGTTACTCCTATGAAATTTTAACTTTCTTTCACAATTAAAGCTAATAAAATTTCCAACAAAATAGTTATTTGCACCTCCTTTTTCTTCTAATTAAGTATTGGACCCAATAAATTAAGTGTATTTTAAATCACAAGACATTTTCTGTTAAAACACATTTTTTTTAATTATTAATTATTTTCAAACTTATATCTCGCTTATGGTTTGTTCTACATGAAAAATGCAAATAACTATTTTGCAGGAAATTTTATCAGCTTTAATTTTGAAAGAAAGATAAAATTTGATAGGTGTAACTGTTTTCGAGATATAAGCTAGAAACCAAAATCTGTTACATTAATTAAGCGCTTGCATATAAGCAAATTTAGTACTATTAGTATTATTATTATTAATGTTATTGTTATTAATATGACGACTAAAAACGACTCTGAAGTCTTTGGTGACTTTTATGTCTTCTCCTTTTTCCTATACTAAAGTGTTAGACTCAATTTGCATGTAAGCAAATTTAGTACTATTAGTATTATTATTAATGTTATTGTTATTAATATGACGACAAAAGACGACTCTGAAACCTTTAGTGACCTTTATGTCTTCTCCTTTTTTTTCTACTAAAGTGTTAGACACAATTAATTTAGTTTAATTTTAGTTTTTCAAACATTTTATTTTAAAGCAAGTTTTTGTTAAATATTATTTATATCCAACTCTATAACTCGCTTATGGTTGGTCCTACAAGAAAAATGCAAATAACTATTTTGTAGGAAATTTTATCAGCTTTAATTTTGAAAGAAAGATAAAAATTGATAGGAGTAACTGTTTTCGAGATATAAGCAAAAAACCAATAAGAAAACTGTAACTGTTACTGAACAAAAATGTAATTCAGTTTTCAATGTTTGAGACGAAGACGAAAATGCAGCATTATTATTATTATTAATGTTATTGTTATTAATATGACGACTAAAAGAAAAATACAAATAACTATTTTGTAGGAAATTTTATCAGCTTTAATTTTAGTAGAAAGATAAAAATTGATAGGAGTAACTGTTTTCGAGATATAAGCGAGAAACCAATAAACTGTTACCTTAATAAAGCGCTTGCATATAAGCAAATTTAGTACTATTAGTATTATTATTATTAATGTTATTGTTATTGATATGACGACTAAGAACGACTCTCAAGACTTTGGTGACTTTTATGTCACCTCCTTTTTCTTCTAATAAAGTATTGGACCCAATAAATTAAGTGTATTTTAAATCACAAGACATTTTCTGTTAAAGCACTTTTTTTTTAAATATTAATTATTTTTAAACTTATATCTCGCTTATGGTTAGTCCTATATGAAAAATGCAAATTACTATTTTGTAGGAAATTTTATTTTTTAGTTTTTCAAACATTTTATTTTAAAGCAAGTTTTTGTTAAATATTATTTATATCCAACTCTATAACTAGCTTATGGTTGGTCCTACAAGAAAAATGCAAATAACTATTTTGTAGGAAATTTTATCAGCTTTAATTTTGAAAGAAAGATAAAAATTGATAGGAATAATTGTTTTCGAGATATAAGCAAAAAACCAAAGTGAAAACTGTTACAGTTACTAAACAAAAACGTAATTCAGTTTTCAATGTTTGAGACGAAGACGAAAATGCAGCATTTAAAAACGACTCTGAAGACTTCTGTGACTTTTAAGTCACCTCCTTTTTCTTCTAATAATGTATTGGACCCAATAAATTAAGTGTATTTTAAATCACAAGACATTTTCTGTTAAAGCACTTTTTTTTAAATATTGATTATTTTCAAACTTATATCTCGCTTATGGTTAGTCCTACATGAAAAATGCAAATAACTATTTTGTAGGAAATTTTATCAGCTTTAATTTTAGTAAACAGATAAAAATTGATAGGAGTAACTGTTTTCGAGATATAAGCAAGAAACCAAAAAACTGTTACCTTAATAAAGCGCTTGCATATAAGCAAATTTAGTACTATTAGTATTATTATTATTAATGTTATTGTTATTAATATGACGACTAAAAACGATTCTGAAGACTTTGGTGACTTTTATGTCTTCTCCTTTTTCCTATACTAAAGTGTTAGACACAATTAATTTAGTTTAATTTCAGTATTTCAAACATTTTATTTTAAAGCAAATTTTTGTTAAATATTATTTATATCTATCTCTATAACTCGCTTTTGCTTGGTCCTACAAGAAAAATACAAATAACTATTTTGTAGGAAATTTTATCAGCTTTAATTTTAGTAAAAAGATAAAAATTGATAGGAGTAACTGTTTTCGAGATATAAGCAAGAAACCAATAAACTGTTACCTTAATAAAGCGCTTGCATATAAGCAAATTTAGTACTATTAGTATTATTATTATTAATGTTATTGTTATTAATATGACGACTAAAAACAACTCTCAAAACTTTGGTGACTTTTATGTCTTTTCCTTTTTCCTCAACTAAAGTGTTAGTCTTAATTAATTTAGTTTAATTTCGGTCTTTCAAACATTTTATTTTAAAGCAAATTTTTGTTAAAAATTATTTATATCCAACTCTATAACTCGCTTATGGTTGGTCCTACAAAAAAAATGCCAATAACTATTTTGTAGGAAATTTTATCAGCTTTGATTTTGAAAGAAAGATAAAAATTGATAGGAGTAACTGTTTTCGAGATATAAACAAAAAACCAATAAGAAAACTGTAACTGTTACTAAACAAAAATGTAATTCAGTATTCAATGTTTGAGACAAAGACGAAAATGCAGCATTTAAAATCGACTCTGAAGACTTCAGTGACTTTTATGTCACCTCCTTTTTCTTCTAATAAAGTATTGAACCCATTAAATTAAGTGTATTTTAAATCACAAGACATTTTCTGTTAAAGCACTTTTTTTTAATATTAATTATTTTCAAACTTATATCTCGCTTATGGTTAGTCCTACATGAAAAATGCAATTAACTATTTTGTAGGAAATTTTATCAGCTTTAATTTTGAAAGAAAGATAAAAATTGATAGGAATAATAGTTTTCGAGATATAAGCAAAAAACCAAAGTGAAAACTGTTACAGTTACTAAACAAAAATGTAATTCAGTTTTCAATGTTTGAGACGAAGACGAAAATGCAGCATTTAAAAACGACTCTGAAGACTTCTGTGACTTTTAAGTCACCTCCTTTTTCTTCTAATAATGTATTGGACCCAATAAATTAAGTGTATTTTAAATCACAAGACATTTTCTGTTAAAGCACTTTTTTTTAAATATTGATTATTTTCAAACTTATATCTCGCTTAAGGTTAGTCCTACATGAAAAATGCAAATAACTATTTTGTAAGAAATTTTATCAGCTTTAATTTTAGTAAACAGATAAAAATTGATAGGAGTAACTGTTTTCGAGATATAAGCAAGAAACCAAAAAACTGTTACCTTAATAAAGCGCTTGCATATAAGCAAATTTAGTACTATTAGTATTATTATTATTAATGTTATTGTTATTAATATGACGACTAAAAACGACTCTGAAGACTTTGGTGACTTTTATGTCTTCTCCTTTTTCCTATACTAAAGTGTTAGACACAATTAATTTAGTTTAATTTCAGTATTTCAAACATTTTATTTTAAAGCAAATTTTTGTTAAAGATTATTTATATCCAACTCTATAACTCGCTTATGGTTGGTCCTACAAAGAAAATGCCAATAACTATTTTGTAGGAAATTTTATCAGCTTTGATTTTGAAAAAAAGACAAAAATTGATAGGAGTAATTGTTTTCGAGATATAAGCAAAAAACCAAAGTAAAAACTGTTACAGTTACTGAACAAAAATGTAATTCAGTTTTCAATGTTTGAGACGAAGACGAAAATGCAGCATTTAAAAACGACTCTGAAGACTTCAGTGACTTTTATGTCACCTCCTTTTCCTTCTAATAAAGTATTGGACCCATTAAATTAAGTGTATTTTAAATCACAAGACATTTTCTGTTAAAGCACTTTTTTTTTAAATATTAATTATTTTCAAACTTATATCTCGCTTATGGTTAGTCCTACATGAAAAATGCAAATAACTATTTTGTAGGAAATTTTATCAGCTTTGATTTTGAAAAAAAGACAAAAATTGATAGGAGTAATTGTTTTCGAGATATAAGCAAAAAACCAAAGTAAAAACTGTTACAGTTACTGAACAAAAATGTAATTCAGTTTTCAATGTTTGAGACGAAGACGAAAATGCAGCATTTAAAAACGACTCTGAAGACTTCAGCGACTTTTATGTCACCTCCTTTTTCTTCTAATAAAGTATTGGACCCAATAAATTAAGTGTATTTTAAATCACAAGACATTTTCTGTTAAAGCACTTTTTTTTTAAATATTAATAATTTTTAAACTTATATCTCGCTTATGGTTAGTCTTACATGAAAAATGCAAATAACTATTTTGTAGAAAATTTTATCGGCTTTAATTTTAGTAAAAAGATAAAAATTGATATAAGTAACTGTTTTCCAGATATAAGCAAGAAACCAAAAAACTGTTACCCTAATTAAGCGTTTGCATGTAAGCAAATTTAGTACTATTAGTATTATTATTAATGTTAGTGTTATTAATATGACGACAAAAGACGACTCTGAAACCTTTAGTGACCTTTATGTCTTCTCCTTTTTCCTCTACTAAAGTGTTAGACACAATTAATTTAGTTTAATTTTAGTTTTTCAAACATTTTATTTTAAAGCAAGTTTTTGTTAAATATTATTTATATCCAACTCTATAACTCGCTTATGGTTGGTCCTACAAGAAAAATGCAAATAACTATTTTGTAGAAAATTTTATCAGCTTTAATTTTGAAAGAAAGATAAAAATTGATAGGAGTAACTGTTTTCGAGATATAAGCAAAAAACCAATAAGAAAACTGTAACTGTTACTGAACAAAAATGTAATTCAGTTTTCAATGTTTGAGACGAAGACGAAAATGCAGCATTATTATTATTATTAATGTTATTGTTATTAATATGACGACTAAAAACGACTTTGAAGACTTTGGTGAATTTTATGTCTTCTCCTATTTCCTATACTAAAGTGTTAGACTCAATTTAATTTCGGTTTTTCAAACATTATATTTTAAAGCAAATTTTTGTTAAAGATTATTTATATCCAACTCTATAACTCGCTTATGGTTGGTCTTACAAAAGAAATGCAAATAACTATTTTGTAGGAAATTTTATCAGCTTTAATTTTGAAAGAAAGATAAAAATTGATAGGAGTAATTGTTTTCGAGATATAAGCAAAAAACCAAAGTAAAAACTGTTACAGTTACTGAACAAAAATGTAAGTTTTCGAGATATAAGCAAGAAACTGTTACCTTAATTAAGCGCTTGCATATAAGCAAATTTAGTACTATTAGTATTATTATTATTATTAATGTTATTGTTATTGATATGACGACTAAGAACGACTCTCAAGACTTTGGTGACTTTTATGTCACCTCCCTTTTATATCCAATCATAAGCGAGTTATAGAGTTGGATATAAATAATCATTAACAAAAATTTGCTTTAAAATAAAATGTTTGAAAAACTGATATTAAACTAAATTAATTGGGTCTAACACTTTAGTAGAGGAAAAGGGAGAAGACATAAAAATCACCAAAAACTAAATTAATTGTGTCTAACACTTTAGTAGAGGAAAAAGGAGAAGACATAAAGGTCACTAAAGGTTTCAGAGTCGTCTTTTGTCGTCATATTAATAACAATAACATTAATAATAATACTAATAGTACTAAATTTGCTTACATGCAAACGCTTAATAAGGGTAACAGTTTTTTGGTTTCTTGCTTATATCTGGAAAACAGTTACTTATATCAATTTTTATCTTATTACTAAAATTAAAGCCGATAAAATTTTCTACAAAATAGTTATTTGCATTTTTCATGTAAGACTACCCATAAGCGAGATATAAGTTTAAAAATTATTAATATTTAAAAAAAAAGTGCTTTAACAGAAAATGTCTTGTGATTTAAAATACACTTAATTTATTGGGTCCAATACTTTATTAGAAGAAAAAGGAGGTGACATAAAAGTCGCTGAAGTCTTCAGAGTCGTTTTTAAATGCTGCATTTTCGTCTTCGTCTCAAACATTGAAAACTGAATTACATTTTTGTTCAGTAACTGTAACAGTTTTTACTTTGGTTTTTTGCTTATATCTCGAAAACAATTACTCCTATCAATTTTTATCTCTCTTTCAAAATTAAAGCTGATAAAATTTCCTACAAAATAGTTATTTGCATTTTTCATGTAGGACTAACCATAAGCGAGATATAAGTTTGAAAATAATTAATATTTAAAAAAAAAGTGCTTTAACAGAAAATGTCTTGTGATTTATAATACACTTAATTTAATGGGTCCAATACTTTATTAGAAGAAAAAGGAGGTGACATAAAAGTCACTGAAGTCTTCAGAGTCGTTTTTAAATGCTGCATTTTCGTCTTCGTCTCAAACATTGAAAACTGAATTACATTTTTGTTCAGTAACTGTAACAGTTTTTACTTTGGTTTTTTGCTTATATCTCGAAAACAATTACTCCTATCAATTTTTGTCTTTTTTTCAAAATCAAAGCTGATAAAATTTCCTACAAAATAGTTATTGGCATTTTTTTTGTAGGACCAACCATAAGCGAGTTATAGAGTTGGATATAAATAATCTTTAACAAAAATTTGCTTTAAAATAAAATGTTTGAAATACTGAAATTAAACTAAATTAATTGTGTCTAACACTTTAGTATAGGAAAATGGAGAAGACATAAAAGTCACCAAAGTCTTCAGAGTCGTTTTTAGTCGTCATATTAATAACAATAACATTAATAATAATAATACTAATAGTACTAAATTTGCTTATATGCAAGCGCTTTATTAAGGTAACAGTTTTTTGGTTTCTTGCTTATATCTCGAAAACAGTTACTCCTATCAATTTTTATCTGTTTACTAAAATTAAAGCTGATAAAATTTCTTACAAAATAGTTATTTGCATTTTTCATGTAGGACTAACCTTAAGCGAGATATAAGTTTAAAAATAATCAATATTTAAAAAAAAAGTGCTTTAACAGAAAATGTCTTGTGATTTAAAATACACTTAATTTATTGGGTCCAATACATTATTAGAAGAAAAAGGAGGTGACTTAAAAGTCACAGAAGTCTTCA